>NC_087086.1:14673006-14768618 GCF_036172545.1 Culicoides brevitarsis
TTACCTAAATAATAAATAAAAAATTTAAATTTGTTAAAATCACTGAAAAGTGTTAACAAAAAAAAAACACACAAACTCGAAATAATATAAGTGATCATGTACCGATTAATGTTTGCTCATAATTTAACACTAATTACTAATTAATTTCATTAAAAGTGTTCGGCTTTTAATTCCTTTTTGCTCTTAACGCTCGCTCGATATGTTACACCATTTTTGCGCTTTGCTAATTCCATAACAACAACGCGCGCCGCTACATTTTGATAACAATATTTTGTACTTTTTATTAGCAATTGCATGCATGCAACATAACATAACATTCATTCACGTGAAATATTGGCCAGCGATCGCGTTCAACATACGACAATAATTAAATTTTGTTCGAACACAAGTTTGTTGCATGTTCCATATATCAACAAAGTTGCCCAGTTATCACAAAGGAAAAGAGATAAATAAATGTTTTCGAATAAGAGTTTTGCGTGTTTAACATATTTTTATGACACTCCATTGAATGAACGTAAGCAGGTTAAAACAAGCCCGAACACATGCTCCGCCGCAAAAATGATAAAAACTCATAAAAATGTTAGATTATGAAATATTTGTTTTTAATATCCGCAACTCTTTCGTTGCAGCTTGAGCAGAAAACACCGCATAAATTCAATTCGGCGCCAATTTCTTGATCGAACGAAAAATCAAGTAATAGCAAAGTGTTTCCAGTCATAATTTTGCTACACGAGAAATTCCCTCTCATTTTCATCTGGCACAAACAGCTGCTTCTGCAAAAATTTCAAAGGACACAAAAACATTTTGACGCGTGCTAAACTTACAAGTACCTTCATACAAAGTTCACCTTCATATATACCTCCAACAATAGAATAAGTCTAGCATGATTTAGACCAATACAAAAAAAAATCCAGCTGCCTGTACCTCAAAAACAGATTCAATGCCATTGAAACGTAACTAAATAAAAACTGAACGAAATTCGAGAAACGAAATTTTTTTATATAAAAAAAGTCCCCTTCAATTCATCATCAAAAATCAACATTAGACTCTGTGTGTGCAAAAATCTGAACAAAAGTTTAAAGGTAAGAATTTTTATCGAATAAACAACAAAAAATCTGTGCAGGTAGAAATTTTTTTTCGACAAAATCGAATGCGCAATATTAAAACATACGTAGTCATAGACAAACAATAGGAAATCATGTGCCAGACGATAAATCACATTTTTCAGTTCTATTCTGAATGGAACTTTTGCGCAACTTTTAAATCAATCGCACACCTGCGTTTTGACCGTTACTTTTCTGAACCTGACTTGAAATTTGCATTTTTTTCAAAAATTCTTTTTTTTCTTCACTGGCGTCATTTTTAAGTTGTTTATTTAATTTTTTCTCGTATTTTTCAAAGAAAATTGATCCCAAACTCGCTGACAGAAGTAATTTATCGAAAAGTCTCGTGTTTTAAACGAAAAATTTTAAAAAGGGGCGAAAATTTACATTTATCACCATTTAACATGAAATGCACTTGAACTCCATTCCAGACCTTTCTCATAGTTGTTTTTTGGGGAACTTCCGCCATTTTTTTGTCTATTTTTATCCGGAAAAAAATTTAAGAAAATTAGGGAAACAATTAGACAAGTCCCAAAGTCATGTACAATGATTTATTTATTGTTGTAGGCCGCAGTGCAAGACCTGCGTGTGTCACTTTGGTCTATTAAGTCAATGTTTTTCGACAATATTTCAATTTAACGATGGCGCAGACAAATTTCTTTCATTTTCTGTATGGTATAAAAAATTCATGTCTCTCAAAGTAAAATATCTTCGAGACATGAAATTTAACTAGATTAGGTATCAACCGACAAAAAGTTTATTGGGGCAATATTTTATAATGTGCATTGGGTCGAAATTTGAGAATGTGAATTGGGGCAAGATTAAAATGTGCATTAGGAAAATATTTTATAATTTGCATTGGGGCAAAGTTAAGAATGTGGATTGAGTTAAAGTTAAAAATGTGAATAATGGAATTAAAGAATGTACATTAGGGCAAAGTTGAGAATTCCAAAATTTTGCCCTAATGCACATTTTAAAATAACACCTCATTGTACATTATTTACTTTGCCCCAATGCAAATTCCTATATTTCGACCCAATGCACATTTTTAATCTTGCCCCAAATCACATTCCAAAATTTCGACCCAATCCACAATTTAAAATATTGCCCCAATGCACAAACTTTTTGTCAGTTAATACCCAGTGGGACGAAATAATCTTATTTTAAGGCCCTGAGGTCTTGAAAATAAGGCCCTAAAACTTTTACATAGAGAAATTCCGATTTTTTACTTTTTTGAAAAAATAAAAAAAAATGAAAAAAAATTTATTTTCCAAAAAAGTAAAAATTTCAAAATTTCTCCATGGCCCAGGGCCTTAAAAAAGGCAATTTTGTCGCACTGGGTACCTAATCTTGTTAATTTTCTTGTCTCGTGGATATTTTAGTATGAGAGACATGAATTTTTTATAATGTAGAAAACCTCAGAAAAAACATTAAATGAGTTTCAGATGCACTCTAAAGTAAAAGCAGCAATAAAATTTCAATGTCATTCCTGTCTAAATTATTAACAGCTTTTACTTTGGCGTGTTGACAGATTCACCATAAAAATCTGTAATCTTTCGAAAAAAAAATGTTTTAAGTGAAAACAATCCTTTTTGACAATGTGTTGAAGACATCGTGAAACGTGATGTGTTTCGACTCGTGATAATAACCCTCCTTCGACACACAAAAAAACGCTCAGATCTAAGAGCCATATAAATTTACGTTTTTTTTTAATGAAAGAGATGCGAAATGAGAAAAAAAAGAAACAATTGGTGGTCTCTTTTATTATCATTATTATTATTTTTTCATGACAGGGCAAGTAAATAACAAATAAAATTCCAAAACGTCTTATTTTTTTGGACAAGTAAACGGTATTTTTCGTACACACATGTGAAGTGCCATAAAAATACACAAACCTGTCCCGCGAATAAATCCTTTAAATATTTATTGTTATTATTATTACTCGCAAGTCTGTAATTTCTTTAGTTATGCTCGAAATATATCACATGAGAAAATTATGTGTTAACGTCTCCTCCCGACATCGACCAACTTTTTATCCGCGAGAGATCATCTTGATGTTTATTCAGCGGATTTTGACGTCATGAAAGTCATCGGTCGCTTCAAAAATCATTCAAGTCGCCCTTCCTTGCTAAAGACGATTTTTTTTCTTCTTAATTTTTATATGAAAGAAGTAAAAAAAAAACGAGAAATAATAACATGTTTTATATCACGATGACCCTATAATTTGAACAAATATTAAACGATTAATTTCTCCACGGCATATTCTTTTCTTCACATTTTTTTTTTTTGTTTTCTTCTTTCACGCAGTCAGATAATGCCGTCAACACTGTCATTCATTCTGCGATTTTTGGACAACAACGAAACTGATATTGATTCATGGGAAGAGGAAATCGGAGAAAATAATTTAAGAGGCGATCCAATGGTAATTATTAGCAATTTCCTGTTTGAACTAATCTACATTTTTATTTTCATTTTATGATGACACATAATTCTATTTTTATGAAATCTTTTTTTTTCTTTTTTGATAAAAAAAATATTTTATCGAAGAACGTGTCTTGATTGCTTTTCGTGCCAGTTTATGCAAATATTTGTATTTTTTTATGAAAAGTTTACTTTTGTGACAGGATGTTATAAGGAACAAAGTATGACTTGATGTCTGAATGTTGTTAAAAGGAATAAAAGGTGTAAGCTTATCAATATTTATTTGTTCTTTTCTTATATTTTTTTTATTTTTAACATGAAGCAGACTTAAGAAAATTTTAAAAAGTGAAAGTAAAACCTAGAATTTTTTAAGATTTTTAAATATTAAATTTTATATTATAAATTGAAATTCTGATACCTATAGGAAAATAAATATTTCTTAAATTAAAAAAAAATAAATTTAATTAAAAATTTTTTAAATATAAATTATTAAATTAATACAAATAAATAAATAATTAAATAAATAATTAAATAAATAATACAAATAAGTAAATAAAATTAATTAATTGTTTAAAATAAAAAAAAATAATTATTTAGGTTTATTAAAAAAATGTTCTAATTATTTTTATTTTTTTTTTAAATTAAATTAATTAAAAAATATTTAAATTAATTTTCAAAAATTTTTATAAGTTATTTAATTAATTAATTTTAATTAAGATTTAAAAAAAATCCTAAGTTTTTTAATTTTTAATTAATTTTTTTAATATTTTTTAATATAATAATTATTTTTTTATATGTATTATTTGATTAATTTTTTTTTAAATTTAATTTTATTAGTCATCACGATTTTTGCAAATTCAATATATCTTTTATGAATTTTTGATAAAAATGTATCACCTGCCCTTTAAATTTTCTTCGAATCAACGAAAAATCAACATTTTTTAACAACGACAATTTTATTGACAAAGACATGAACAAACATGATTATTCATTTTATATCCAATAAATATCCATCAAGCACCTTTTCTTACAAAAGTTTAAAAAAAATATCAGGACCTGTTTTTAATAAATGCTACAATGTCTCAGGTGTGATAAAAGAGCACACGTTATCTGCACAAACAGACCTTAGTCACTTTTTGATATTGGGTGCATTCAAGAATGCTCATCGATGGACATCAATGATTTTTTTCAATTTTTTTTTTCATCGAACGTGTTTAAATTTAATAAGATGGATTCATCAGAAAACATCGAAAATCAATAAAATATGTCATTAAAATCAAAAATATTCATCAAAAAACACATTTATGATCGACAAAATATCACAGAAAAAAATCATGATGGAAGCGATGAGTGATCTTGAATGCACCCATTTATAACTGATCCTTATTTGATCATATTGATCCAAAATTCGGCTCGTTCAAAAAAATAAATCCTTCATATTTTTGTTTATTTATCTTCATTTTTTCGTGTTTTATTATTGTTAATATTATTGGATAATATTTTTATAAGAAAAGGAGCGCAAGCCGTCCGTCTTATGTTGAATCATAGACAGATGTTTCAAACCATATCGGAACAGTATTGTACATTTGATCGCACACGATTTTAAACAGATGATAAAATATTCTTACACAATCGAAGACGATCAAGGGTGTCTTTATATTTTTTTTTCTTTTCTTCACTAAATAAATGTCTTTTATAGGTGTTGATATTAATTTTTTACGGCTATCGGAAGATGTGCTCCTGGATTGTTTTGTGGATTTTGGACAGATGTGCTTTGCTTGGATTGGAGCTAACTTTTGTTTGAGGAAATTGAGGTAAGGGTGATTTTTTTTAAATCCATAAATTGGCAGTATTTCTAGTTTTCCAGTCTATAACGATATTGCACCATTATTATCCATTAAGCACGATTCAAATCAACTGCAAAAATAAAAACGAAATTAATTTCGAATGTTGCACCAGGTGCATGTGGCAAAATATTAACTTATAATTTCGATTTTTTTTTCTTAATAATATTTTATTATTATCGTTCATTACACATTAGAGTCGCGCAAGTATTTAGCGAAAGAACGTAGTTTTACATATAAAAACATGAATAATGTAGTTATGGTACATACGTTGTTGAGCAGCTACTTAAACATTATTAATTCAACTTTTAAACTCAATTGCTTTTGTTAACTGATAAAACGCTTTAATGTACTTATTTACAATTGCGTGTACCAGACTTGAAACGAAAAAAAAAGTGTTAATAATAATAAATAGCTTAAAGTTAATACTTACATTAAAAACATTATATTATATTGACATTACATATTTAAGAAGGTAAATTCTAATTTTTTTTTCGTTGCGTTTTTAATGCATATAAATATGGGTTAGTAGTGTCAGCTCATACAATCGGTGTTAAAGTACATTTCGGTTAATATATTGATTATTGTCTTTGCTAATTCAATGGTATTGTTTATGCTTTGGCATTTAATTTTAATAAATATTTATGCGCTTGTAATTTTTATATTTAATATAATTATGTAATGAAATCATATTTTGTTCATTCTTTTCAGAAACAGTTGGAACACATTCTTAAATATGAGGCTGAAGCAATGAGGAAAAATGTTTTACTTCAAACCCGGTTGGGTAAGTCCTGCCTAAGCTAATGTTTTTTTTTCAGCGAACATGACAACGAAGAACAAAGAAAATTAGATGTTAAGTGTGAAAATAAATTTGTTTAGTTAATTAAGTGAAATTATTGTTAAAAGAAAATGGACATGACAACTATTGAGGACCGTTTCCAAATAAATTGCGCCACTTTCACTCATGACATACTGAGCTCCAACATTTTGTCGAGCGTCATAAAAAATATATTCGTTGAAAGGAACCTGTTAGTGGGTATGTTCTTAGAAATCCGAGACCGCTTCAACAGTCAACCACAACAAGGAAATACCTCAATAATGCCCCAATCTCGCGTTGCATTAGATTTTATAATGACTTTTCTAACGACATTGACTTTAACGCACTTCAGAAGAAAAAAGTGATTAAGAACGAATTAAAAAGAATTGTTAGAATTAAGTATAAATAAGAAAAGATGAGGTTTTTTGTGGCCTTAGGCTTTTTCCTCCAAAAAACTTGATATTTTTGACTAAATAAATGAAGTCTTTATTAGACGTATTGAATGAATAAATCTCTTCTTCAATATGCACGTGGAAAATAAGAAAATATATTCCAAGAGTAGACGAAGAAGCGAAAATTCAGAAGAACAAGAGAGAAACCCTGAAAAGATAAAAATGAGCGAGAAAACGACTAAAGTTTGAACTGAATATTCATCTTAAAAACAATTTGAACTCATCTTGAATGAGCTTGGTTACATCTGATTTTTTTTTTTTTTTTGAAGCTATCATTTTAGTTTCAATACAAGGCTATTTTGCATAATTTGTTTCTTTTAAATATTTACGTCTTTTGACATAATGTAACTTTAAAAAATTTTCTAAAATTGTATCAGCCTACTAAAATTAATTTCACGAAATTGCATTGAATAGCTTTTGTTTGCTCATGTTACTTTCAGTTTCAACTCAACTTTTACCTGCGCAATGAGAAAATATTTAAATTTTTCCATGTGACTGAAAATTATTCTAATTTTTTGTCACTTAACCGAACTTTTTTCGCATCTCACATCCTTATGAGATCATCATATTTTTTATTTGGCCTGCACCTTGTCACGAAAAAAAACGAATAATTTATTCTAAACTTTTTATCCTTTTCGTCCTTTTTTTTCTTCAAACCTCAAAGAGATCCTGAAGAAGGGACGCAAAAATATCCGGTTTTGATTGATTCCAGTTTTTTTTTTGTTCTGCGCTCACTAACATGACTCATTAACATCTTAGATTTTTCATTTAATTTATTCACGTTTCACATGCTTATTCATAAACAATTTTTTGTGCTAGAAATCTTTTTTTTTTCCTACAAGACAAGACATTTTAATATTTTTTTCTACAAATATTAAGACGAAGATGTTTTTGTTCATAATTATTTCCCCTCGACTAATGGCAAGCACATAACTGAAGATCAGCAAAAAAAAATCATAAAATGTTGTTAAAATGTTTTGGGAAATTTTCTCACGAATACCTGTGACTGTGAACCTGAGTCGCATTTTACTACAACGTACTTTTGTTTGTTCGAAAAAAAAGGGGGTGAACTAGACCAGCTCTCTGACAAAGTACAAATATTTTCCCAGGTGAAGCATTATCGATCACTTTCGAGAAACAACAATAAATTTCATTGTTGCGTCGTTCGATCATCATTTAAAATAGGGAAGACGCCATTTTTTTCAGTGTAATTATTACACATTACATAACTTACGGACCAAGATTCTTTTATTATGATTTTTCGTTCTATTATCATAAAATTCCGTTAGTTGCAGTTTATACAGATGTTTACCGGAATCATGAGAAATTTTCACAAAAAAGAAAAAAAATTGTCATGGTGTGAGAAATCTACGCAAATTGCATTGGGTATTTAATTTAGCAACTTATTAAAAGGGGGAGATAAGACACAAATTCCGATATATAATTGACTATAACTATTTGGTAAGACAGCAATAAAATGTTAATATGACGATAAGGAAATATGCGATTTAAATTAACATAAAGGATGTTTGTGTTAGATAACACGAAATGTCTGGACTGAATTCAATGAATCACGATAACTTTCAGAGAAAAATTTCATTTCCTCTAAAATTTCGAAAATTTGCAATTAACCCAGTTCCAAAAACAAAATTAGACCAAACCATCAAAGTCGATCAAAAATTTTCCACAACTTTTGACAAGTTCACTGCTAATTTTTCATTCGATCAACAACTCTGATCGACGTGCTAATCGACAATTTGTGGTTTCTAGTCCGAAAAATTGATCAACAACCACATTAATCAATGCAAGTAAAAAAAATATAGGTAAGGTTAAACCTAAAATAAAATCAAAAACCACAAGAACTATTTGGTATTGAACTTTTTTTGAGCTGAAACAATTGTAACAACGTGTGCCAACACCAATTTCCAATAAATTCAAACAAAATAACAATAATTTCTGTTGTTGTTTTGCATTTTCAATGCGAAATGGAGTTCAGAGGGATTTCTAACGTTGATAAGAAATGTTAAATTATTGGCTTTGTTGTTGAACTCGAAATTTACACAAAATAATAAGCAAGGTAATGAGTTAGTTACTCACTTTGTACCGAAAAAAAAATAAAACAAATTGATGCAGATAAATCGGAAATAAATAAACAGAAACAATAATAAAGCATTAGGCGAAATAAATTTATTATGTTTTGCAAGAGTTGAGGTGAATTAAGTATTATTATTGTTATTGATAAGTGAATTATTACCGTTGTTTTGCAAGTTGATCCTGTGATTTGTAGACACAAGTTATTTATGGGCAAAAAATTATATTATTATTTTCGAACCAACTGATCGCAGATATCGAAGGGTAAATTAAAAAAAAATATTATAAATTCTTCAAGGTTGCTGCAATGGTGCTGCAATGATAGCAATTAAGCCTCCATGCAAATTTCTATTAAAAAATTCCAAACCAAGCAATGAAACTAGCAGCAGAGAAGACAAAAAAAATTCGTGATTTAACAATATTTTTTTATCGCGATCCTTCTGATTAAAGGAGATGATGCCCCTTAGCTAAAAGTGAAATAATAAAATTCAAACTGTCTAACGATTTTTTTTCATCATTTTTTTTTTCAATAGTCGAGCGACTGAGAGAGAAAAAAAATCAATTTTTCCTATTTATTTTTATTTTTTTTTTCTATAAAAATATTTTTGTAGATAAAAAATAAAGTGACAGATGCAAAAGAAGTGACCTGTATATTGTTTTCAATTGCAACGACAACAGCGAGTTGCAACGAACGAACAAGTAACAAAAATCACGAATATAATCGGATATCGCGCAATATTATTGCTTCCGGGCGTATCTTGCATATTTATTGTAAAATTGAACTTTAACTCCTAGCAAGTAGTACAGGTCTTGTTTCTTATTTTAAAAATACAAAAAAAAAAGTAAAAAACATTAAAATGCAATGAAAAGTAAATAAATATAAAAAAAAGACGACGACGACGAAGTTAGCGAAAAATAAAAATGATTTAATCAAAATTGATGGTAAATCAAACAGTAAATTAGATGGAAATTATTGTTTAACGTTAAATACAATTCGCTTGTTTATTATTTTTTTTATTTTTTTTTTTTAGAAAAAAAAAACGAAAATGCACAAGTAATAAAACATGTAATGGACATAGTGCACCACCGCCGCTGCACAGAAATGATGTTTACCGAGATTTATGCTAATAAATCACGATTTTTGTCGAGTGCCCGGTGACCCGAATTTCTATTTGTCTTGTCTAGAAGTAAAGTATATTTGTTTGTTTTTTTGTGTCATATGATGCATGCAAAAGTTGCGTTGTTATTAAAAGAATCATTATTTTGACATTAGTTGAATTACATGTCTAGCTCGCCGTTATAAAGTTGAGTCCGCAAGACAGATTTGAATCACGGAATTAATCAAATGGCGTCGTTTGGTGCAGTGGGAGAGATATGGAAAGATTAGGTGATGTTTTGTTTTGTGAAATATTAAAGTTTCGCAATGAGTTGTAGATTACTGAGGAGAGATTTTTTAAGGTTGGAGTTTTTCATATAAAACAAAAGATCAGGGTTTTAAACTCAAGAAGCTTTTTCATGAAAGCTCAGGGTTGCAATTTTTGAATTTTGAAGTTTTTTATAAAAGCTCAGGGTTGAAATTTCAACTTAAGAAGCTTTTTCATGAAAGCTCAGGGTTACAATTTTTTAATTCTGAAGCTTTTTATAAAAGCTCAGGGTTGGACTTTAACATATAAAGCTTTTTTATGAAAGATCAGGGTTGAAATTTCGACTTTTGATGCTTTTTTTGAAACTAAGGGCTGAGATTTTAACTCAAAAAGCTTTTTCATGAAAGCTCAGGGTTGAAATTTTTGAATTCTGAAGTATTTTATAAAAGCTTAGGGTTGAAATTTCAACTTAAGAAGCTTTTTCATGAAAGCTCAGGGTTACAATTTTTGAATTCTGAAGTTTTTTACAAAAGCTCAGGGTTGAAATTTCAACTTATGAAGCTTTTTTATGAAAAATCAGGGTTGAAATTTCTCTTGGAGCTTTTTTTGAAACTAAGGGCTGAGATTTAAACTCAAGAAGCTTTTTCATGAAAGCTCAGGGTTACAACTTTTTTAATATTCTGAAGCTTTTTATAAAAGCTCAGGGTTGAAATTTCAATTTAAGAAGCTTTTTTATGAAAGCTCAGGGTTGAAATTTTTGAATTCTGAAGTTTTTTATAAAAGCTCAGGGTTGGACTTTAACATAAGAAGCTTTTTTATGAAAGATCAGGGTTGAAATTTCAACTTTTGAAGCTTTTTTTGAAACTAAGGGCTGAGATTTAAACTCAAGAAGCTTTTTCATGAAAGCTCAGGGTTGAAATTTTTGAATTCTGAAGTTTTTCATAAAAGCTCAGGGTTGAATTTTTGAATTTTGGAGTTCTTTGTTAAAAGTTAGGGTTGGATTTTTTTTTAAATAATTTGTTTTTAAGTTAAAAATTTTTTTCTGAATAAATTTCAAAACGTTAAATTTCCACAATTTACGTAATTTGAGCATCTTTCTTATCTAAGGGCTTTTCAGGAGTCAGGTAGGCGCAATTACCAATAATAGATCAATCTCCATGGAAATTTTTTCCTTCCTCAACCAACATCAACAGTAGTGCACATAAAAGTAATCATATCCATCAAAACATGTAATTTGCAACCTGATTCTCCGGTCATTACAACAAAACCTCTTTATACTATTTGCTTTTCTGCCAGCAGTTCATCTCTCTCATTATTTTTAACGGAGATCTAATTTACATACAAGTTACTTTTAATGTTCTTGTGCTCTACTGCTGAAAGTTTTATTTTTTTTTTTTTTTTTCAAACAACATTTTGATTATTATAATTTTTCGTCTTTTATGTCTAGGCAAAGTAAAACAGCGAACGTTACATATATGATGATGATGCCTCGGAGAGCAAAAGAAATGAAAGAAAAATAAAGTAAAGTACAAGTTTGAGGCTGGAAATTAGTAAAAAAGTGCTACTTATAAAAAAAAATCGTGGCTTCCGCAATTTTGATAATCATTGGTCTGTCTTTCTAATGCTCTGAGCGAGATATATGAACCAACGTTCGCTTTGTGGGTTTATTAGGTTTTAATGTTGAGCCACCTGCATTGACGACTTTTATTTTTTGTTCGCTGCGATCGATGGATGAAATGGGTAGGGCACGATTTCCGTTTAACTGTACATCGCATCTCTCAGTTTGATGAAAATAATTACAGCGATTTGAATAAGATTATGGGGTTTTTAATGTGCATTCGATGTTAAAATATTTAATTTGTTTACTTTTTACTCTCTTTGAGTCAGAAGTAAACAAATTCAATTGGCAAAAATTCGCGATAAATCAAATTCAAATCAATACAACAGCAAAAACAGCGACAAGCATGAGTCACCGAAAAACCGGCCTCACATGCAATTCATGTCATCAAACACCATTATAAATGTCTATAAAATTTGAAAAAAAAAATAGCAAAATATGTGCGTTTTTATGTCAAATAATTCTCTCGCTGCACACACAAAAAAAAAGTTCAATTAAATCGGTCATTTTTGCCGGTGCGCCAACCGAGTCAGAAATGTTGCATTTTAAAGTTTATTAGTGCATTGAATATCAATGCCGAAGGGTATTGACTTCTGTGTCTCATTAGTTTGAAATGTGCTCATATGTGTTCGTAACCTTTGTGGGGATTAGAATTTTAAAATTTTATCGGTGGTCTGGGGAGTTGATGAGTGGCGAAGTATTTAGTTCAAGAGCGTTCATGAATTAAGTGACAATTTTGTTCGATCAGGCGAGAAAATTATGATTTTTAAAATAAAATAAAGATTTTTTATAAGATTTTGTTCTAAATGCCCACTTCATATAGAATTTTTTCAAATTTTACATTTTCTTACTCCTCAAGATACAGATTTTTTTTTAGATTTTCATGACCTAAAAAGTTGTCTCAATAATCCATTAGTTGTATGAAATTTGTATGATTTTTCTCTCAAAAAACGATTATTTCACATTTCTGTACTCCTCATGTCACAATTTCATACTCCTCACATCTTGATGATGATTTAAGTCTCGCTTATAAACTTAAGTTTAGCGGTAAAAAAAAGAAATATCACATTTCTTTACTCCTCGCTTCACATTTTGTTACTCCTCAAGATACAGAAAAATTTTCAGATTTCCATGACTTGAAAAATGTCTTATGAATCCATTAGTTGTCTCAAGAGATTTGTATGAATTTTCTCTCAAAATACGAATATTTCACATTTTTTTACTCCTCATGTCACAATTTCATACTCCTCATATATTAATGATGTTTGAAGTCTAAAAAAGGTTAATTTTAGCGGTAAAAAACTAATTTCACAATTTCTTACTCCTCGCTTCACAATTTTATACTCCTCAAGTCCTAATAATTTAAATTACAAAAACAAAATTTCACATTTTAAAATTTAATTTGTTCTTCGAAATGCGATATTAAAAAAATTTATAAAAAATGCGTTAAAAAAGAAATATTTTTCTAAAATAATAAACCTTCTAAAAATTTTAAATAAATTAATAATTTTAATAATTAATTAATTAATTAATTTTTTTTACTTTTTTAATTTTTTTTTTAATTTGAAACTTTAATAATATTTTAAAAAATTATTTTTAAAAAAATGATTATACAATATGTAATAAAATTAATTTAAAAAAAAAAAATCATCTGAAGATTCTTAAGTCAATTGAAGATTTTTTAAAATAAAAAAAATTATAAATTAAAAAACATAAAAAAATTAAATTAAATTTATTTTTGATATTTAAAAATATAACCAACCATAAAAATTCAAAAAAAATCATTCAAAATTATTCTCAGTAAAAAAATCGCTAACAATCACGAAAAATGTCAATATTGTCGCTCTTTTCGGAAATTCATGCAGACACTTTATTTTATATTTTTTTTTTCGCATAACTGCCCCTTAGCAAATGCACCAAATCGTACTACAAAGTGCAGTAATTTAATAAATAATTCATATTTCTTTGCACTTTTACACGATCAATGAAACATGAAGCAATCCACATAATTTATACTCAATAATTGCAATTTTTGTACAAAGTAAAGCAAGTTATTCTCGGTATTAATCATAATCTAGTTATGATTTTTTTCTGCTTTTCGCGCGTATTTTTATTACTATTAACGGTATTGTAACGTTTTGTTTTTATTTTTTTGCCCATTATTTTATTTATTTATTTTTTTCCGCTAAAATCAGAATTTAATTGAGATCAATTTCTGTCTTTGCTGTCTTTTTCTTAGAGGTTTGTCCGTTCTCGTTACGACAACGACGACGACGAGGGAGACATGACTTTACGCAATGGAAATAAACATTTATCATGTTGATGTTGTCTTGTGCAATACTGCCGAACGTTATCCTCGAGTAGATATTTGTGTGTCGCGCTGTCGATCGACGCGACTTACCACTGTGTATCGCACGTTCGAGTGTCGCTGAACAATTTTAATCTAATTAAAAACATTTCGATAAATCTTGTTTTTTTTTTTGCTCAAAAAAACATAAAATGTTGTTCTTTTTGCGAGCTGGATCATTACTCGCCAGCACATGGGACTTTATTTTTAATGAAAAGTCGTACTAATTACTTACTAAGTCACCGTCTTAGAGCAGCATTAGTCATGCAAAATTGAACACAATTTCATGCGATATCTTAATTCGAATGGCATTAAGAATTGTTGGTTGTAAATTTTTTGGTATTATTTTTTATTTGCATTTTCTGAGCCTAATTGATAAATTTAGTGCAGCTTTGCGGACATTGTAACGTACTTAGCGTCGGATATTAATCTGTTCGATTTAATGTTGTCAATATCTCAGTCACTCAGTCGTTAATGACAATAATAATATGCACGTTTAGTATCAAATTTAATTTAATTGTCGTGCAAATTTTAATTGTTGTTTCAAACAAATTATTATTTTTCTTTTTTTCTCAATAAATCCGGATTGTGCAATTCCGGTTTGACCTTCGTGAAATGCATTTTGATGCATTTTTCTATTAAATCAGGTTTAAAAAAAATTAATCCCATAGTTATTAGGGGTGATCCTGAGCCAGATGGTTAACTCCCTTTTTAATAAAAAAGCAAAAAATAAGGGAAATTTCATCATCGAAGTTCATTTCAGGCAGCAAACTAGTTTTTTTGTGTCTATGTCAGTAAAGTTGCAACATTTGAGCCCATAAATAATATAATTTGTTTAATCAATCAAAATCAATCGCAAAGTTCCATGGTAGTTTTTTGCTCTTTTTTTTAAACAGTTAATCATGCAATTATACGTCTTAAAACGGAAACATTGCCGAATTTAATGATAAACTTAAAATATTGTGAGGTTCAATATTTTTTCTTAAAAGGGTTACTGATCAAATTTTCAATTAATTTAATTTTAATTATTTATTTAATTTAATTTAAAAATTAAATTAAAAATTTTTTTTTTTTTTTTTATTTTAATTTTTTTTAAAAAAAAATATTTTTAATAATTAAAAAATTTTTTTTAATATTTTTTTAAATTTTTTAAATTTTTTTTTAATTTTAAATAATTTAATTTTTTAATAAAATAATTTTAAATAATTTTTAATAAATAAAATTATTTTTATTTTTTTTTTATTTATAAATTTAAAACTAATTTTTTTTTATTAATTTATTTTTTTTATATTTTATTTTAAAAAATTAAAATAATTTAAATTAAATAATAGTCAATAATAAAATAATAATAAATAAAATTAAATTTAAAATATTTTTTTTTATATTAAACTTTAAAAAAAATATTTTTTTTGTTAATTAATTTTTTTCTGCATTTCATTTTTTTAACAAAAAAATATTTTCTTGGTTAACCCTTATTTTGTTTTTATTTTCGATACAAAATAATTTAATAATGAGCATTGATTATAATCTCGAATCTTATACTCCATACTAAAGGTAGAGAGACAATAGATCACACACATGCTTTTATTTATATTTTTTAACAATAACTCCTACTTCTTTCATAGCCCCATAAAATTTATGGGAGAAACAATTATTTAAAGCTAAAATAAAAGAATGAACAACGAAAAAAAAAATTAAAGAGTTAAGACCTTGACTATAAAAAAATTTGTTATTTATGATAATGATATATGATTAATATTGATCAAATGCTAAAATCATAATAAAAAAATGCCGAATATAACAATGAAATTTACAGTAAACACCTTGCCAGCTAGTGGTAAAGTAGAAAAACGTGAGTTTTCTATTTTTATAGGATTTTTAGTTCTTTATTGTTTTTAATATTTTTATTATTATTAATAAAAAAATTTAAAAAAAAGGAAAAAAGAAAGGCAGGTGATTCGGTTCAATATCGATTGATTTAAAATAATATAATAAAAGGATCTGATTAACACCGTTTTTATGATTAATAAGATAGCGGTCAAAGAATTTTAATAATAATGATGACTTTGAGGTTTTTAAATTATTTAAAAAAAATAGAAATTTTTGGGTCATTTTTTGATGCTTTAGAATTTATTATATTTTATTGGATGCTATTGCAATATTTTTTGACGCATCATTTTTTCAAATAAAAAGGTCAAGAATGAAATTTATAAATTAGCTGATATTTAAAAATCTCCTTCAATAATTTTTTAGGATAAATTTTTGAATTATGGCAAAAAATTATTTTTTAAATATCAAATCAAATTATATAATATTAAAAATGGTAAATTTAATATTTTTAATCGTCAATTATTGAATTATTTTAAAATAAAATTTTAACTAATTTTTAATATTTATTTAATTAAATATTGAATAATATTTAATTAAAATTTAATTAATTGACGATCACAAAATATTACATTTTAGTTAAATATTTAATTAAAATTTTCATTAATTGACTATCAAAAAAATATTAAATTTGCCTAATTTTTTTAAAATAATAAGAATTAAAAAAAAAATAAAATAAAAATAAATAAAAAATTTATTTTAAAAAAATAAAAATTTTTTTTGTTCTAAACTAGAACTGAAAAAATATTTAATAAATAATAAACAAATTTAATTCAATTTTACTAAATTTCAAAAAATAAAACTAAAATTGATAAAAAAAATGAATTTGGTATGTGAGAAAAACTCGAAAATTTGGAAAAATTTTATTTGAATCCATCATTAAAAAAAATAACAAGAAATTTTAGAAAAATTGAAAAAAAAAGTTTAACTTTTGACCCATCAATTGAAAGTGTTTCGAATTCAACCACAAAAAAAACTGCAGTAACCCAATTTCTCGCTACCACAATCACAACTCACTTGACCGACTTACCGAAAGAATTATTATCGAAAAGTGCTGAACTATATCAAATCTCCTGCAATCTGGCAATAAAATAATAATAACAAACAAACAAACAGAAACCGTAGCGAAAAACAAAACTAATTTTAACCAACATTTATACATTTGAACATTTTCATTTATAAAATCAAATAGCACAGTTAGCGATCGGACTAATTTATTTTTCGAAGCCCTCCGGTCATGTATTTGTTTAAAATCCAATGCAAATTATTTTAACACGATTAATATGAATTTATGTCTATTTCGTGTATGATTTTTTTTTCTACTGTTTTGTAATTGTAAACAACATACGGGAGCCTAATTTTTTTTTTGTTTTGTCTGGTGAGTCAATTGACATCCAAGCCATATCTTTATTGCTTCTGAATAATCTTTATATGACTCGGAATATATGTTTGAAACGTGTTTTCATTCCGTGATAACATCTCATATACAACTTTATCAATCATAAAAAAAAATTCCATATCAATTTCGTTGCTTCGTTGCGATAAAATATTATTTTTCTATTGATAGTTCCGTTGGGAATATGTGTCAACGACGAAGCCGCAGGTTGTCAGTTTAGTTGTTACTTGTCTCTCTTTCGCGTAGCAGCATGTCATTCGTCGCTATTGATATGGGTGGTAAACGACCACATTTTATACCGATTTGGGTTTTGGTGTTAATTGTGGCAACCGTCATCGGGCTTTTCTTCGTTGGGCGATCACCTTTAATTAATATGCCATCACCTTTAATGAAAACTGATGAAAATTCAAATTCCGAAAGATTTATAGCGGAAAATGCCTTTGACCATATTGAACATCTCTCGAAAAATATCGGACCAAGATTTACTGGAACAAGAAATAATGAAGTGCTTACCGTGGAATACATTTTAAAAGTAGTTGAAACAATTAAAGCTTCAATGGATAAATCATTAGACATTGAAACAGAAGTTCAAATAGGCGATGGTGAATTTTATGAACTATGGCAACAATTTACAGCCATAAATGTTTACGAAAATCTTCAAAATGTGATTGTAAAGTTGATCCCGAAGCAAAATGTCACTAACGACAATTGGATTTTAATGAACTCGCACTTTGATTCGGTGCCAATGAGCCCGGGAGCTGGAGATGATGGTACCATGGTAGGAATAATGTTGGAGATGATGAGAGTTTTGGCGAAAAAACCAACGATGGAACATACATTGGTATTTTTGTTCAACGGTTGTGAGGAAAATTCATTACAAGCCTCACATAGTTTCATTAAACATTACAAATACATGGACAAAATTAAGTAAGTTTAAAGCTTTATGGACAAAAAACGGATGAGAATGACTCCTTAGAAGTCAAATTGATCCCTTAACTGAATTTTATGATTCATTAAGGGATCAATTTGACTCTTAAGGAGTCAAACTCATCCGTTTTTTGTCTTCCAAATGTTCAGAATGGATTTTAACGAACACTAAAATCGATTTTGAGAATTTGAGCTATACCTTCATACTCGAGATTTAAAAATGTTTACTAAAATTAATTAGTACAATTTGTTATAGAGTATGAAAGTATAGCTCAAAATCCAAAAATCGATTTTGTATTCGTTAAAATGAACTATAGTGCTTAACTCTGTACTTAAGTATTTGAAGTGAATTATCAAAACATTCAAAAGCATTTCCTCAATTGCTGATAAATAGCGATAAATACTTTTTGCATATTTATCAGTACAAATTTTGATAATTCCTGACAAATGCTTCAAGTAGGTACTTTAAAAACTTTTGACCCACTCCAGGCTTCTGATAAATCTCGACGTAGCTGGACCCGGAGGCAAAGAGCTCCTCTTCCAAACAAGTCCCGAGCATCCTTGGCTCATGGATGCCTACTTCAATGCCATCAAACATCCCTTTGCCACAGTAATTGCCGAGGAAATATACCAAAACGGCTTTATCCCTTCAGATACGGATTTCTCCAACTTTCGAGAGTTTGTTGGCCCTAGATTGCCAGCGTATGATCTTGCTCATATCAGAAATGGATTTGTGTATCATACAAAGCATGATGGTATCGAAAACGTCGATTTGGGAGCATTGCAAAGTACAGGCGATAATTTGATGGGTTTGCTCAAAGAACTTGACTCGAGAGAAGAACTTGAAAGAGAGTATTCTGAAGATGACGTGAATAAGGTTGAAAAATACGTTTTCTACGACTTTTTTGGTACAATTTTGATATTTTACACAACGAGTGTTGGAATGGGAATCAATATCTCCGTCTTTTGTGTCTTGATGATTTTGATTGCTTATTCCATGTATCGGATGCATTTTTATGAGCAAATTAGTTATCTGAATGTCTTTTTGGAATACCTGATAGCTGTTGTGCTTCAAGTCTTGGGAATTTGTCTTGGATTGGCGATAACTGTTTTTATGGCTTGGTTCTTTAATGCTGTTGACTATCCGATGACTTGGTACTCGAACTTTCATCTACTCTTTGGGATCTATTTCCTGCAGTTTTTCCTTATAAATGCCATGATTACGAGTGGATACTTGAAATTTAGAAAGAATGTAAGATTTAACTTCTATTAGAAGTGAAAAATTTTCTTTATAACCATATTTTTTTAGAAACATTTCAACAAATTCTTCGTAATTCAACTACAAATGCACGCCTATGCAACTATCTTGGCAATCCTTCTATTGGTAACGACTGTGATGAAGATCAGATCAGCCTTTATCCTTATGCCAACATTGTTGTTCTATTTAATTTCAACTTTTTTCAATGTAGTTGCCAAATTAGACACAAAAAGTAGGTCTTTAAATTTATTTAAACTTAAATTTTTAAGATTTTTCATAAACTTTTAGATAACAAATGGATCTACTCACATTTGATCGGTCAAATAATTCCCATCACATTCTATTTTTACTTGTTGGATATGTTCCTCAATACAATAGTTCCAACACTTGGTCGCCAATACGACGGTATAAATAGCAATCCTGACCTCATGTTTGGACTATTCTTTGCCATATTCGCCATACTGACCTTGCAATTTTTCGTAAGTCATTAGCTACAAAGCAATTCCTTGTCAGATTATTCATTAACTTTCATTCAATTAGGCTCCAACACTATCACTATTCAAATACGGAAACTATTGTATCGCCGCATTGCAACTGGTCTTTGTTACCTTTGTCATAATTCTGTTCACTCCCTTATCATTCCCTTACACGGAGGCAACTGCACCTCAGCGATTTCACGTATGGCATGCACAAACATTTCACTACGACTACAATCAAAAATTACGCAAGTCAGACAACGGGTTCTATGTTTTTCCGCACGATAGGAACGGCATCAAGTTCATCAAGGACACGGTTCCGCTAATAAAAAGTACTTCGCCTGCCGATTATGACATGAAGGAAAAATGCGATACTGAAATTTTGTGTGGCATTCCGCATTATCATGTTTACTATACGGCTCATGCTTATCACAGTATTTGGTTGAAAGCGAATGACACACCGACTTTCAGCTCTGTTCCTGAAATGACTCTCGAAAGCGTGGAACATTTGAACTTAACTCGCGTCAAATACAGATTCCAAATCGCATCAGGTACGAGTCACATGTCACTGCATATCTCGCCATTACCGCAAGCCAAAATCGTTAAATGGAGTTTCACCTCTGAAATGAAAGACAATTACTCGTTCAAGTGGAACAACAGAGATGTCTATTTCATTAATTATGTCAGAGGATTGGAAACAGCGAACCCGTATACGTTTACCATTGAAGTCGAAAAACCATTGAATTGGAGATTCCCATACACATTTGACATTGCTCTGGCATCGCAATTTATACATCAACCCGAAACGCATACAAAAGAGTTTGAGAGCTTCGTGGAAAGTTTTCCCAAATGGACCACTTTGCAATATTTCACGAGTCGGTATGTCGGATACCAATTCCAATAAAGAATGAACATGTCTCTAGTTAAATTACAAACAAAAAAAAAGTTGAATAAATTCATTGTCAAGCGGAAAATAATTTATATAAAAGTATAATCATAATGGGTCCCTTAATTTGCATTTTATTCCTTTGACAAACCACATTTGTTGAATTATTTTTTAACATGATCTACAAATGATATTTACACCGGTGCCTCGGAACAGGAGTGAAGAGGGATATAATTTTTTTGTCATGACATTAGACAGGTTTTTATTGTGCGATGTTCCGCATTTTGATATGCAATATAGGGAGGACTAATGTTTGTTCGAGTGTGTTGTAAGGTAAGCAAAAGTGAATTTACATGAATATTTTATTATTATTGTATTAAAAAAAATCAGTGTGGCATTAATTTGAATGATATTGGTATCAGCTGTGAGATAAATTGTAGTTTGTAAATTCAACGCGGTTCAAATAACTAAAAAAAAATCTTACGATCTGGCGTTGATTTTTGTTTCTACCACCTCGTGCATTTTTATTTCGAATTCCTGTTGCCATGAGCTCTCGCGACCTTATGACTTGTAGATTTCCGTAGATAGCCCTTCTACGTCTTGGGCGAACTTTTGTGCAAAATTTGTGACAGTTTGCATCGTTTCGAGCTTACTATTTAAATCATGGTCCTTCTTTATCGCGCATTATACTAATGAGTGAGACTTATGAGTCATCACTTTCGTCGTTAATTCTTTGTTCAAATGAATCGTATCGAGCTCCTGTCGTTGCTGCTTGGCTCCTCTAGTTTCCGTTCATCGGGTTTTACTCCAGAAATTTGCCGGCTTTTACCTTTTTGGTGAGTTCTTCTGCTTCACCATATACGATGAGATAATTATTCATAGAAGAATTTTTTATCAGTCTGTATAAACTAACCTTGTGACATTTGCGTTCGGCTTACTTTAACCCGTACAGTTTTCTTTAAGTTCCAAAATCTTACTTAGAGGAATAGAGACTTCTAATAAAGAATTACCAACTACTTAACGAATTGACTATATGTCTGAGCACCGTCTTCTTCACTATCTTCGTTCAAAGTATTTTTGAGTAATATAAAGTCTATAAATAGTTCAATTTTTTCAATTTTGTATGATTCGATTAGTTTCCTTAAAATTGCCTTCTTGATTAAAATATCAAAATTTTCATCATTACTTTTATTGAGCGTCTCTACATTCTGAAAAAAGCAAATTCAATTCTAAAAATACAAAATAAAATTTTCAAACACTTACCTGACATCAGCGAAAACTTACTTACACATTTCTATCAGCATTGCCATCAACTTCACACACCGTATAATTTTTTGTCATCATCATTATATTTATAAAAACTTTTTCACCTCTTACTTACTTCCGACAAACAGGATAAATTGTAAGTATTTGTTATTAAAATGGGCACAAAAAATATTCACTTTATTAAAAAAAACGGATCAGGTTTTCCTTACCAGCCAGGTAGCATTCTGTTCCGCTTGCTCGTCATCATTTGCATCCTTTTACAATTACAATAACATTTATGCATGATTGTAACGACGACGAAAAAAAAAACTCATCGCAATTAACCGGTTCTGATATTTAACTGGTTTTCCATTTGTTTACGAAGAACAACAGAAAAAAAATCCTTCCACACTAATGCTTATGCTGCGACGATGTTCGTTTTGCGAAAGAAAGGTGCGACCATCACAATTTAAAATCTCATTTGGCGACTCTTTGGTTTTCCTGCATATGCATAAAGCTGAAAGTGATTAATTTGAAGATCTTAACTGCGCAAAGTTTCTTGCTTCTATGTCTCAATTGTTTTAAATGCTGTAAGTTGTCATGCCACATCTTTCTGCACCGCCATCAGGATTATTAATTTTGCTTGATTAAATGTTGGAGATTTTCGCATCTAAACGCACGGTTGTAAGTGTAGGCGTCGTCTTGACAGTTGGCACGGTTTTATTTTAAATTATTAGCGAAAAATATGATTATTAAGTGGTATGGATGGTATTTTTTCATGTTTTTTGTACAAGATTACCCAATATCTTGTAGAAGATTTAGATAATTTTGACATAATTAATTATAAAATGAGTAAGGCATTGGTCGCCTTTAACTTTTTTAGAATTATTTAATGTATGCAAGTTGAAACTTGATACAATAAAGAACAAACAAATTGTGTCAAATTATTTACATTTATTATTATTAGTGTACACTGAAAGCAACTTTACATCTAAATATAAAATGTACTGCCTGGAAAATTAATGATTCTGTTAATCGTTTAAAGCAATGCTCTAATTAATTATTTTAAAATTCAATCGATTTGTAGCGAAAAATAAAATATCAATTGTACAAATATTATTAGTTAGAGGTAGTAATAAAATTTTATTGCTATTCTTTTGATCTGTTTATTACACTTTGGTACTTGGGAGTTCAGGCCTGCACATTTTATTGGCTAAAATAGTTAAATATGCACAAAAAATTTTACATATTTATTATTGGTGAGGAAAGGTGTGGTGGTTTGTTGTTTGCGCGGTCAAGCTCCTTTTATGGCATTTCGGAAAAAAATTAAAAATGCCATATTACTCGTCTATCAGTAGGGGATATTTTGTCTTTGATAAATGATATTTAAATATTTAATGTTGTTATTAATTAAAAATTAAAAATAATTGTTATTAAATAATTAATTATTTTTTAAAGTATTTTAATTGTTTAAAAGTTCAATTACTTAAATTTATTTGAATTAATTAAAAATTAAATAAAACAAAAAATTTATAAAAATTAAATTAAAATTAAATTAAATTTAATAAATAAATTTAATTTAATTAATTAATTAACTAATTTAATTAATTTTTTTAAAAATTGTTTCAAAATTTAAATTAAGGTTTTTAAAATAAAAAAAAAATAATTAGTTCGAAAAATAATTTAAAAAGCGATTAAGTCGAGTTTTAACGACAATTTAAAATTTTTCTTACAAGAAAAGTATTTTTGCCCCAGAGAGATACACATAAAATTAATTTCTTGCTATCTTAGTGTCACTCTCGTCCATTATTATCAATATTGCTTGCCAGCTTGCTTACTGACCCAATCCCGTCATATTCAATCATAAATTAGATTTCATGTAATTATTCATTTGTTTACAGTTTTTTCAATTTTTTTTTTATTTCTTTGCAAACGCACTGTGTCACTCCATCACATTATTCAATCAATTGTACAAGTACAACGCAGCGACAACAACACGCATGCGAGTCAGACAGATTAGTCATTCATTTCAGATCCGCGTGTGCCACGCAGCCAATCAGCAACCGCGAGTTACTTTATGGAACAATTAAATAAAGGTGCAACTAGACAATGCACTAGACGACCGATTGACGACGAAGTTACAACGAAATTATGCAGAGAAGTAGCTAAAGCTTTTCTTAAGTTTTCAAAAAAAGGTAATAAATTTATTTAATTTTGTTTCGTTTAATTAAAATTATTCCAATTAATTTTTTATTAAAATTATTAAAATAAAAAAAAATTATTTAAAATTAAAAAAAATAAATTTTATTTAAAAGAAATTTAAATTAAGTAAATTATTTAAAGAAATTATTATTTTTAAATTAGTTTTTAATAAATAAAGTCAATTTCTATTAACTTCAAAAAAAATATTATTAAAAATTTTAGAAAGAAAATTTTAAAATTTCAATATAAAATTTTAATGTAATTAATTTTATTTATCTCAATTACAAAAAATTAAATAAAAATTTATTTTTATTAAATTTAAATAATTAAATAAATAATAAATAATTAAATTAAAAAACTAATTTTAGTATTTAATTAATATTCAATTTAATTTTAAAATTAATTATTTAATTTTTTTTTTAATAAATTATTAAATTAAATTTATTTTATTTTATTAATTAATTTATTATGAATTAATTTATTTCTTAATTAAATAAATTTAATAAAATTTTTAATTAATTTAATTATTTTATTTTTTTTAATTTTTTAATTTTTTTTTTTTTTTGAAGCAAAATTTTAGATTTTCCCATCCCTGAAAAGACAATAAAAACAACAACAGAGAAAATGTTGTAAAGGTGATTAAAAAGAATTTGAATGCCACAAATATCAACGAACTGTAACAAAAGTGCATGAGTGACTAAGTCTTGAATTTATATCTGAAAAGAAATCTATCAAACGGTGTCATAAATGATTATTATTATATTTAAATCTATGTTTTATTACTGTTTAGAAGAAAAGATTTTATAGCTCTGTAAAAATAAAATGAAATTGGCAGGGTGTGGAACTGTTATTTGTCCGTATTATCAAGCTAATGTGTGTCTAATAGACGTTAATAATGATTGAGGTCCTTGTTTACGTGAGCTTAGAAGTCTCGAGGTCCTTTTAAATTTCCTCTTTAATTTGAAGCTCTTTGAATTATTGCTCCTCAAAGCGACAAGAAGAGTGAAAATGGAGGAGAGTGAGAGGGTATGGCGCCTACATTTGATTAAAAATCACATTTAATCAACATATTACAAAACAGCGAAAAAAATGTGATGTTTTGCCTTACATCTTGTCTACATTGCATACCTACAACGTCTTACATCGAGCAAAGCTGGAGATTATATTGACTAAAGGCATTTTTCAATGAGACGTGAATTAATCTTAATCTTGTATTATTTCGTGTATGCGCACGGCGATGGTGGACAGGACAGTGTGGTGTAAAAGTATGCTTGAGGGAATTTTGTTAAATAAGTAAATAAATAAATAAATCGTAAAAAAGATAGTATCCATTCATTCATTTACTCACTACTATTACTCTGGTGTGTCGCGCATGTAGTCGCTGCGAGTCTGAGATGTTGTCATGTTTGTTAATAAATATAATGCAACAACAACAACAACGAACAGCACCAACGACAACATCACATTTATGGAGTATTTTTTCCCGAGATAAATCGTATAATTTAATCACATTTTAATTAAGTAAAGTTTGTGGTCGGTTAGTGTGAGTAGTGGCAACAACAAAATTCCTTAACACCAGCTCATGAATGTGTCAATATGTTGTTAATTTTGTGGAAAAAATAATTTAGTAAGGTGTTTATAAATTTGAATCGATTTGTTAAAATGATTAGAGATATTGAAGTAAGTTTAATTGAGATATTTATGCAATTAATAAATGTTTGTCCGGTTTTTTGTTTTTGGATTTTTATTAATTTTTAGTCGTAGGCGCACGCGATGATTAACGCCAGGAGAGAAATTTGTAATTAATTATTTATTTGATTTAAATTAATTAAGTTTCAAGTTTTTTCACTTTAGTTGGGGTTTATAGACAAAAGTTTTAAGTTTTTTAAAAAACAAAAACATTACTTCATTAATAAACGATGAATTTTTGTTCATAAAAATTAATACATTTTAGTTTTCAGTTCAGTTCAGTCAGAAAAAATTTCGATTTTGTCGAGAAAGAAATTTAAAATAGAAAATTTTTTGACACTTTTCTAAATAAATTAATTTTCCATTATAAAAACATGAATCATAAAAATTTCAATTAAGGCCATTAAATTTAATTATTTCACTTTATGTCGCCCCCCTCCGATTTTGCCGAAAAAATTCAGGGGAAAAATAAAAATAATTAAAAAAAAAGGAAAATTTTTGACATTTTTTGGTACTTTTTGATTGAAAAACGATAAAAATGTCCAGTAAAAATTAAAATTATATAAGATATAAACCTAATATAAACTTAACTTACTTTAAAAACGCATTATCTATCGAAAATTTGATGAAAAAATTTTTGAGTCACGTGACCAATTTTTTTTATTTTTTCTTAAATTTTTATTTTGTTAAATTTTATTAAAGTTTTGGCTTAAAAACTTGAAATAAAAATTATTTATATGAGTTCAATTAATGATTAACTGACAAAAACGTCAAAAAAGTAGTGAAAAAATTAAATTTTTTTTTTTATTTTATTTCTCTCCCCTTACGTGAAATAATTAAATTTAATGGGCTAAGTAAAAAAAAATTAAACTTTTCTCTTAAAATTCAATTTTGTGAAATTTTAGTTCGAATTTTTTTCAATTTTGAACTTAAATCAATTCAACCTTTTACTATTTTTTTTTATCTAAAACCAAAAACCCGTTATTTAGCCAATTTGTCGCTCCTGAACTTCAATTTAGTATAACTGTGATCGATAAAAATCATAACTTAGCTACAAAAAATTCAAAGTGAAATAATTGACCAAATTAAGCCTTTCCACTGACTAAAAATCACTTCATCACGAAGCTTTTTTGAACTGTTAATCCCTGAAATTACGATAACAACTAACAATTGATTGACCGAGTTCCGCATTAATTTTTTTTTATGTAACTTCTGATGTGGTCCAACTTCACGTCTGGAATTTGTCTTCAAGTCACTATATGCAGTTTGATCCTGTCTGGAACGTACCAACCACAAGGTTTTAATAACATAATAAAATAAATGATTGTTTTGTAAAACAAAACAAAAAAAGTTCAGGTAGGTAAACATTCACATTTTGCTAAGTAAATAAATTGATACAAGGTAAAACAAAACAAAACACCCAAAATCTCAAATATTTTATCTTTATGTTTTGCCACAAAAACACCTTTTACGCCGCATGATAAACGATTTTCGGGTTATTTTGTTGTAATTTGATGTTGTTATCAATCTTAACTAATCATAAAATATTTTTTCCTTTTTTTTTGTAAAATCATGTCTAAACATATTAATTATATCGGTAAATTAGATCAGTTGTATTTATTTACAAAACAAAAGAAAATATTTTTTTAGAACAAAAGGCGTGTCGTCTGTAATATTTGACTCCTTTTTTGTTTTGTTTCACCTTTCTTTTCTCCTTAAAGAGATTTTTATCAGTTATGAAGACGTTCGGAGACAGGTTGAGTCTGCAAAATTACCAGGAAGTGTGCCAATTCGAGATAAAATTTGTCACCTCTTCTCGTCTTTCGTTTCGAATTTTTCAGAGAAATGTCTAACGAACGACTGAAGTACGAGAGTAAATCGATCAGATAAATTCGCATTTCAATAATTGATTAAACAAGAACACCCATATCGTTTTGCATGTTCAAGTCATTTAATATACATATTTCTTTCTTTTTTTTTTAACTTATTTTGTTTCAACGTTTATTTCATTTCTTTTTTGTCTGCTGACTATTTGCGCGGTACAACTTGTTACTATTAGTTAGCGTACCTGTCTCCAGACTAATAAGCTAGACTTGCGTACGTTTCGATACACGGACAATAAAAGTTGCAGGAAAAAAAACAATTTTAATCGATTAATATGGATTGCGCATTTATGTAACGAGAAAGAGAGATAGGAAAAAAAAGACTATTTATTGCACAGAAATGCAAATATCAATTGTACGGCATTTGGTGCAACAATAATATCATGTTTCATGTCATATACACTCGAGACGGTCGGTGCACATGCGGCAGACTCTTTATCCAGCTTTTTTTTTCGTTTTTCATTAAAATAGTAATAATCGATTGCGTTCAATCAAGACGAATGTTTGAGAAGTCATCAGTTGAGTTCAGAGAAAAGTCAAGAAATCTGGTCTATACGGTTAATGATTTGTTGAAATTTTACACATAATTAATTTTAAGGTTCACTTTCATTCCACGCGTTCAAGTCTTTCGTATTGACGAATATTTCCCATGACTTTTGTTAGCCTCAAATTTATTTACTTTTTAAACCTGTTTCTTCCAAAAATGAGCAAATATTGAAAGTTTTAAGGAAAATTAAACAAAAGCACTTTTTTGAGAAATTTTTTATTTTTAAAAATCTTTCAATTGAAGAATTTTTATAAATGATCCAAAATTCTTAAAAGTATTCATCTTTAGATAAAATTTAAAAAATATGAATTTGAACTAAAATTTTACTTTTGAACATTATTAAGCTTAATAAAAAAGATTTTGAAAGAATGAGGAGTATGAAAATGTGAAATTTGTAAAAAAAATTATTTCAAATGATCTACAAAAGACACGTTAAATTCGTTAAATGATTCAAACCAAAGGAAAAAAAAATTTTTTTTATAAATAATTTTATTCTCATTCTATAAATATCAAATTTGATATTTTCACATTTTCGTACTCCTCAATTCAATTTTTTAATAAAAATTTTCTTATTACTCTACATTTAACTTTTTAAGTAATTTTTATTGTTTCTTTTTGATTCAAAATATTTTTTTTAATAATATCTTGATAAAATCGGGAAATTATCCTGAAAGACAAATGACAGACTGACATAGAAACTTCTTAAAATTCTTAAAAATGCGTTTCAGCTTAAAAGTCAAACAATCTACGCCTAATATTTTTATCAACTCTTATGGCCATTCAATTCGCTATGGGACGCAATTAATGAAAGGTAAGAAGGCAATTTAATAAATTAGGTCCAAAAAATAATAATATCATATTCAACCAAGTACATTCGCAAAAAAACACACACATGGTGTAAAAATTATTAACATGACCAGTTCCTTGCGGCATGTTGCAGTAATTAACACTATGAACGTTCCATATTTTGTTTTGGGCCACATGAGAACTGTGCTCGCAACTAACTTTTGCACAAAAAAATAAAAGAAATTAAATACTTAGACATGATCTGTCGCTGTCTCGTGGATTAAGAAACTCATTTTTTTTTTATTAATTTTTATAAATTTTATTATTTATGTATGACAATAATATTCATGAAATGATTACATCAAAGATTATTATTACGCTTTGACTTTCACATTTGCGAGGCAAGTCGAGTCGCGCGAGGAAGATAATGATGACGACGTGCGATCTGACTGAGGGATTGAGTGTGACACAAATAACCGCGACACTTGGAGTGAGAAGAAAAAGAATGTTGATCTGCATAAAAGTGTTTAACTGTAATTCGATGGGATTGTAAGTGATATTTTTGTTTATTGTTATTGTATAATAATAGAAGAAGTGAATATATGGCAGACCAACATCTTTATAGGTGCTGCATGTGGTGTTGTTGCTGTGATGTAAAAGTGATACAAATCGCTGGACACGATTTTTTTGTAACAGACTTGCGTACAGTGACTTATTTGGATATCTGGAGAGTATGACGCTCGAGTGGCAAGTTCGATATGGATTTGGTAAGTATTTTTTACAATTTTTAAAAATATTTTTAATTCCAGAACAAACCATAACCGCAATAGTATCCTTCATGAAGGAATCAACTACTTTAATTCTCTACCTTTATCTATACTTGAACATCTCCTTGTTCGAGAAAAACACAACTATGGCACACGACGAAGATCTGGACTCCAAATCACGCTATCCCGAACAAATTGCTCACGGAATAGAATTTTTTTTCACGAAGGCTTAAACTTTTTCAATAAACTCCCTGTGAATACCTGCCGAACCGAGAATGTTGTCAATTTTTAATTCAGACTAAAGAAAATCTTGACTAACGAATACTGATCTGTCCCTTAAGTTAAGATGGCTTTAAGTATTAGAATAAGTCAAAACTGTAAAATGACGTCCCAATTTAGTTCTTCTGTAAATCTCGCTCAACATGAGAACAATTTTGAATCCTCAAATGATAAACAAAGCGTTCAGATTTCGCGAGTCAGCATTTTGTTACAAGAACTCAGCACGTAAATTCAGTTGATTAGATCCTTATAAGGCGTTAATTGAAGAAAAGTTGGTTATCTTAGAGTACAGCCGAGTTCCAACCAAAAATAGTCTCTCACGTTACATAACTTCAAAAATTAATTAAAGTAATTTATCTTCATCTAATCATAACAAAAAATAAGGCACGCCACTGTTTGCACAGTAAACCGTTAGCTCCTAATTTGACAGAACACCAACAATAAACAATCCAAACTCGTAATTTAACAATCAAAACATTTGTGTTCGTCTGCGGGACGAGATCTGTTGGTGGCTGCTGCTGCTGTTATAAATGATAAACGACCTCACTTCAACCTGTGTTCATTACTTTTTTTTCTCTTCATTAAGAAATAAAAAGTATATCACCACACGTTTCATGTCCGAGCAATCAATAACAACGCCAACTAAAACCAAACTCATGTCTTTCTAATTTCGTTTAGCATATTTCGAGGCATCAACTGGAACAGGTCACAGTTCATTTCAACAACACTTTTCGACATGCACTAACTACTTGCTTCTTGATGAGCATTTGACATAATTGAATTGCGTTGAGTGTTAATAGAAAATTGTCGGCAACAATGTAACGTCTTATGATTAATCATTTGTTTGGGTTTGCAGTTCAAGAAAAACTCGGTGCTTCATCAATTTTACTCAGCAACACTTCCTTCTGCATTCCTTGAAAAAAAAAACTAGTGAAAGTACCAAAGTATTTTGTTACAGTAAATCACTGTTTTGTGCAATATTAGAGTAGAGTAGCGATAGAAGTATTAAAAGATTAAATTAAAATTGCATATATTTAACCTGTCATTAAAGATGGCTAAAAGCATCAATCAAACGTAAATATATGTTGTTACCATTACGTTTCTGCTACTGAACTGCCGGTTGTTGATACACATCGAGCGCTATCTAGATGGACTCGAATCTCTTAAAAGCCATAAACGAAAGGAAAACAAAACAAAAGAACGGTAGCTGTGAAGAAAATTGAATGAAACACATCACGTTTAATACATCACTTAACATTTTTGCTACAATGTAGCATTATGCTCGCTATCTATGGGCTGCTAAATTGTTTTTATTCACAAGTTAATCTATCAGTTGTTTCTAACGCATTTTTTTTACTTCTAAGTGATCGTAATGGAGTAATTCTCCGCAATGCAAAAGCGCTTTTGTTCTTTTTGCAACGATCGACGCATTTCTTGTCGATTATTATGGTACATGTTAAGGAAACATAGTAGTAACAATAAACTCACTGTCTATTATTTCGTTCAGTCGTTCGTTATGGTTATCAAGTAAAAGGCGTGTTGCTGTTTTAATGTCTAGCTTATCATTTAATTACTAAAACTAATGGTTGGTCAGACAGGCTTTTTTGCTCGTAAAATGTTCACTTGCATTTTCTAAGCGTTTTTTTTCTTCGTTGTTCGCAATTACTTTTAGGGTTACTCGCATTTAAGAGAGAGGCTTATCGAAATTCCTGTATCAGAATCGATTAATCGAGTTTCCTGTTCAGTGGTTCAGTTAGAACAAAATGTTGCTTTTGTGACCCTTGGTGATCCTGTAATGTTTAAAAATAATCATATTGGGTGCATTACTCATCGCTTCCATCATGATTTTTTTCTGTGATATAAATGTGATCATAAATGTGTTTTTTGATGAATGTTTTTAACTTTTATGACATATTTTAACGATTTTCGATATTTTCCGATGAATCGAACAATCCGTCTTATTTAACTTAGACGCGTTCGATGGAAAAAATTTTGGAAAAAATCATTGATGTCCATCGATGAGCATTCTTGAATGCACCTATTGATATTTTATTAGTAAAAAATATGAGATTTTAATATTAGAATTTAATACTATAAATGATTTTAAAAAAAATTTAAAGCCCAAAGATTTTTTTGAAAGACAAAATTTTCAAAAAAATCTCTTAAGATTTACAAAAAAAAATCACTTATAAAAATCATGATCTTCAATCAAATTCTTTCTTTAAATTTAAATCTAGACAGTTCATAATCTCACTTACAAAGGTATTAACGACTCGCTACCAAATTATCAACCGACTTAAAAAATTTTTTTTCTCTTGAGAAGTCCAACTGTAAAAATATTTCTGATGTGAATTGGCTACTTGATGTGAAAAATTTCCTGTTCATGCACAATTTATTAATAAACGTTGTATGCACCTCATTCATCATCACACAAACTGTTGCAAGAGGGTAAATTTATTAAAAGTTTTTTTTTAATTGTACAATTCAATTATCCCACGCCATCCACAGCCACACACTCTCTCACTCTTCCGATTTATTTATTATGTAACACAATACGATCTATTGGCATTAAATGTCATCAAACAATATGGTTTTCGGGTAGCGTAGAAGAGAAATGGACAATTGTGGGAAAACTTTTTCTCACCCTCTCATTGAACGGCATAATCTCAGAAATAAATCCCATGCATCGTCTCTCTTTTTGAAATTATTCAACAACAACAACAATCAACCCCTCGCATCATCATGGTTTAACTTTGATTTTGTAACGGAAAAATTGCATACACTGCATCGTCACAATAGAAAAAAAAAACAATAAAAGACAGGCACCAGCTTTTATTTTTTGAAATGATCTTCATAATCAGTGTCTGTTGAATTGGGAGGGGAAACTTGTTCCTGGTTTGCTTTTTTTTACTTTTATGCACATGTCATTCGACTGTGAGAAAATCAGTGCACGATAATTGCCTTTTAGAAGTTAATAGATTGAAAAGGTTAGATGCGCAATTTTTTCCGTTACTTCGCTTTATGGGCGAAAAACGGGTCAGATCAACTTCTTAAGCCTAAAGGGATCAGATTAGACCTCAGGAGTTCATTTGAGCTCTTAAAGTGTATTTTCTATCATTTCAAAAGCTTAAATGAGATCCTGAGGTTTAATCTGATTCCTTCAAAGCTTAAGTTAACCCCTTCAGAGCTTAAGTTAACCCCTTCAGAGCTTAAGTTAACCCCTTCAGAGCTTAAGTTAACCCCTTCAGAGCTTAAGTTAACCCCTTCAGAGCTTAAGTTAACCCCTTCAGAGCTTAAGTTAACCCCTTTAGAGCTTAAGTTAACCCCTTCAGAGCTTAAGTTAACCCCTTCAGAGCTTAATTTAACCCCTTCAGAAATAAAGTTGACCCCTTAAAGACTTCATTTGATACCTTTAGGGGTTAAATTGAAGGGCTAATGTGATAAATCCTTCAAAGATTTTTAAGTTAACGATTTAAAGTTTTCAAAGAATTAATCGTAGGGAGTTAACCCCTTCCATGATTTGTTAAGCATTGTAACTACTAAGTTTTGCTGTGTTTTATTTTTTTCTTCCTGTGAACCTTATAGCCAATACAAAGGAAAATAATGCATTTATGCGATTTAGCACATTGGTCAAAACAGAATAATGTGATAAATGACACAAATGCATGATGATTTTTCACAAATTTTCGTTATTTAGCTTATAACTTAATTTTTGACCCTTGACATTTTAGTTATTTACCCAAAGCACATTTTAAATTCTTGACCTGAAGTTTTTAGCCCTTTTCAAATTTTAGGCTTCTGACCCAGTGAGCATTCGCAATTTTTGCCCCAATGTACATTTTGAGCTTTTGGCTAACTATAAGAATACATTTTTCATCCTAAGTCTGTAAAATATAAGCATCTGAGCTACTTTATCCCAATTTCATGCATGCATTTGTGCGATTTATCACATTTTTTTAAATTTCATGCATTTGTGCGATCTGGCACATTGCGATAAAACAGACATTTTCGAACATTTTTTGAAATTTTCTCAATGTATCTGAAAGAACTCGCCTTTCTGCATATTTTCTCATTTTTAACTCAATTTGGCCAAAAAACGCATTTGTGCGATTTATCACATTAGCCCTTCAATTAAACTCTGAAATTAACATAAAAAGAGGTTAAATTACCTCCTAAAGGCTTAAATCTGGTCCGTTTTTCGCCCCCAGAGCATTGAATGAATCATAACAGCAGCAGCAGCAGTTCCTTGGCGACACCTTATTACTGCGCCAAGTAGACATTGAAATGCAAATATAATTGGTTAACAAAATGCTACAATTTCCACCTACACCTCAACTTGATTACTCTACATGCAGTCACGTTACCCAAATCGAGCTCTTATCTATATAAAGCACTGCTCACAGCACAACATTCACAAGTGACTAAATAATAATAAATTTCATTTTATGTTACAACTAATTCTTCATTGCTGAAATTACAAACAGATTATTATTATTATTTTATACTTTTGCACCAACGAAACGAACAAACGGAAAACTTGTCCATTATATAGTAAACAAGTAGTAAATGTGTAACAAAATATAGACATGTTTGCGCATATGCTGCAGCAACAACAACACACATGATTATTTTTCCGCGCAAAACAAGGGAACAAGAAACTGTCTAATCAGCGAACAATTAATTAAACATGTAAAGCTAATTAGGAGATTTTGGTCAGAATAACTTGTTTATTAGGATTTTTTTCTGTTTATTATGTGGAGCAGTTATTTTAAGTGAGTTTGGAATGAAAAGTATATTTTGTTGGATTAATAATTTTGTATTAGAATTATTTTAATAAACCTTGAAAGGCGAAAAAGTTTTCAAAACTTGAGAAAATTTAGGCATTGAAAGGCTTGAGAAAAAATCTTTCAAGGAAACTAAGGACCTTCAATTTTACCAAATGAGAAATCGTTTGAGAATAAACTTAACAAGGCTTTTTTCACACAATTTTTATCTAAAAATGTGAAGGAAAAAAGATGAAAATCTGTTCATAGGTCAAATATTTGTCTATCAAAAGCCGACAAAGCAACAAATTTTCACTTCTCATTTTCTCACCAACCACATTGATCTTCATCACACAGTAAGAAACAGTAAATTTTCACCATCTGACACAAAATCTTGTAAATAAACACTCACAACATTTTACGTGAACAATAAACAACATTTATCTAATTTAACGCTTTGAAAAATTGTTCACAAAAAAAAATCTCGCAAAAACCTGCACTTGATTACCGATAGACATCTAAATCTCATTCATTAATCTACTCCAACTGATCTTCCGGCTGCGTGGCGCGATATATGTGAAAGTAAATTCCTAATTGTACATTATTACAGCGAAATTACAACAAACGCATGAAAGTACCTGTTCCGAGAGATGTTGGTGCGAGATCAAAAACAAGTGAATGCATGCGTAAAAATATTCGACATTCGTGGGAACAGTATTTCCTGATTGTCATTTCGCTTTCGGAGGATGCAGACGAGTGTAAAATCGCATCATGTCAAATCGTGAAAATGAGACCTGTAACGGTTTGTTATAAATTTCATGTACCTGTCGTTAGCGTCGTCGTGGAACAGTGAAAAGAAGATTAGCTTTTTTGTGTGATGTTCTCTTGTCCAAACACCTATCCCACGTTTTTGTTCTATATAATTTTTTTTCTCGTTCGTTGTTCTTCATATTTATCATTAATAAAGGGAAAAAAGTTGTTACAAGTTTTATCTTGAGCTGAATTTTTTTTTCTTAATATTTTTGATTCCATTTTTTTTGTGGAATGTACTTTCCTGAAGAATGTGTCACGACTTTTATTTTTTGATTTGTGTTTATTTGTTTGATACACAATGTTTCGAACAATAACTTGGTTGGGAAGCCCGAAAAAAAATCACAGAGTAAGAGATGAGATTAGTGATTAAAAAAATATTCGTTGCCGTTAATGAGAAAAAGACCGAAGGTGATCAAAATCAAACAGAAAAATCGGCATATTGTTATTAATCATTTGGTAAAAATGGTAAAGTTCCGCATCAAAATACATTATTCTTGACACACAATTCCAGTTTATCAGCGCTATTACTGGTTGCTGGCCGTCTCTTATAATAAATATTTCGCACGATATTTTTATATTATTACTAATAATATTCTGTAACATGACAACTATAATGGTATTCAAAATAAAGTAACACGTTTGTTCTATGAACTAAAAGCACTTTTGTTCCTTATTTCTACAAATAGTTACTTATTTCTGTCATCAGAAATTCGTCGCAGTCATAACAAAACAACGCAACGCAGTGACTCGCGCGTTTTTTCGGCAACATTAATCACTTTTTGCTGGTTTTGCCGCATTTTTTGCTGAAGACAAATAAATTGTCAAATCTAGTAGTAAATACCTTTAGTAACTAGTTGTAGTGGCTAGACATGAAAAAATAGATTATCAACTTGTTGTGATGCCTACCACGGCGGCGGCACATTTTATGGCGTTATTTATAAAAATAAATCGTTGCGAAGGTTACCTGTGTACTCTTTTTTTAAGGTGTGTGTTTTGTTGTTATTTTCAGCGAGAGATAATTAGTATCCGTTTCTTAAAAAATAATAAAGGTCGGTGTACGTCTCAGCACTACGCGGACCGCGACGACGACGACGATGAAGAACATAAATAAGATCAATGATTCCGATTTATGGGTTCACCCAATGCCATGAACCTGTTCGAGAGCGAAAATTTATTTTTTAGACTTTGTCTTTGCGCGCTGTTTTTATTTTTATTAAATTGCTGCGCTGCTCTCTGCCCGTGTTGCGCTGCCACATGTAAATATAAATGATATTGAATAAAATAAAAATAAATTCATTCAGATTTTAATGGAATTTAAATTGATTGTGGCGCACGCACGATCTTCATTACATTATTACGTATTATTGCATGTGTGCGTTGCTGCAGGAGTAAAACAGTTGCTTCTTTGAGTCGCTTCTAATTTATGATTATTAATTTTATTTAAAGAAAAATAAAAATACATTTTACTGGATATTTGTGCAAAATGATATCGCGAACCGACCAACCAACTGTGTTAATGAAATTGTAATTTATTGTGAAATAAAGGCAGGTACAAAAGTGATAACATGAAATAAAATTACGACATTTGATAAGCATCTCCGTGAGTGCGGGATCATTGGCCTGTGCGATGCAATTTATGACTATTCTTCAATTAATCAATATTTTTTAATTGCCTAGTCATAAATTGCATCGCACAGGCCTACTGTTCTTGCACTCACGGAGATGCTTATCAAATGTCGTAATTTTATTTCATGTTATCACTTTTGTACCTGCCTTTATTTCACAATAAATTACAATTTCATTAACACAGTTGGTTGGTCGGTCCGCGATATCAATTTGCACAAATATCCAGTAAAACGTATTTTTATTTTTCTTTAAATAAAATTAATAATCATAAATTAGAAGCGACTCAAAGAAGCAACTGTTTTACTCCTGCAGCAACGCACACATGCAATAATACGTAATAATGTAATGAAGATCGTGCGTGCGCCACAATCAATTTAAATTCCATTAAAATCTGAATTGAATTTATTTTTATTTTATTCAATATCATTTATATTTACATGTGGCAGCGCAACACGGGCAGAGAGCAGCGCAGCAATTTAATAAAAATAAAAACAGCGCGCAAAGACAAAGTCTAAAAAATAAATTTTCGCTCTCGAACAGGTTCATGGCATTGGGTGAACCCATAAATCGGAATCATTGATCTTATTTATGTTCTTCATCGTCGTCGTCCGCGTAGTGCTGAGACGTACACCGACCTTTATTATTTTTTAAGAAACGGATACTAATTATCTCTCGCTGAAAATAACAACAAAACACACACCTTAAAAAAAGAGTACACAGGTAACCTTCGCAACGATTTATTTTTATAAATAACGCCATAAAATGTGCCGCCGCCGTGGTAGGCATCGAGCAACAAGTTGATAATCTATTTTTTCATGTCTAGCCACTACAACTAGTTACTAAAGGTATTTACTACTAGATTTGACAATTTATTTGTCTTCAGCAAAAAATGCGGCAAAACCAGCAAAAAGGTGATTAATGTTGCCGAAAAAACGCGCGAGTCACTGCGTTGCGTTGTTTTGTTATGACTGCGACGAATTTCTGATGACAGAAATAAGTAACTATTTGCAGAAATAAAAAACAAATCATCTGAAAAGATTCAAAAGTAACAGAAACATTTGTGTGTTACTTTATTTTGAATGAACGTAAGAGTCTTAAGTCTTTCATGAAACATCAAATTTTGTACGAAAAGATTACAAGATTACCATTATAGTTGTCATGTTACAGAATATTATTAGTAATAATATAAAAATATCGTGCGAAATATTATTATAAGAGACGGCCAGCAACCAGTAATAGCGCTGATAAACTGGAATTGTGTGTCAAGAATAATGTATTTTGATGCGGAACTTTACCATTTTTACCAAATGATTAATAACAATATGCCGATTTTTCTGTTTGATTTTGATCACCTTCGGTCTTTTTCTCATTAACGGCAACGAATATTTTTTTTTAATCACTAATCTCATCTCTCACTCTGTGATTTTTTTTCGGGCTTCCCAACCAAGTTATTGTTCGAAACATTGTGTATCAAACAAATAAACACAAATCAAAAAATAAAAGTCGTGACACATTCTTCAGGAAAGTACATTCCACAAAAAAAATGGAATCAAAAATATTAAGAAAAAAAAATTCAGCTCAAGATAAAACTTGTAACAACTTTTTTCCCTTTATTAATGATAAATATGAAGAACAACGAACGAGAAAAAAAATTATATAGAACAAAAACGTGGGATAGGTGTTTGGACAAGAGAACATCACACAAAAAAGCTAATCTTCTTTTCACTGTTCCACGACGACGCTAACGACAGGTACATGAAATTTATAACAAACCGTTACAGGTCTCATTTTCACGATTTGACATGATGCGATTTTACACTCGTCTGCATCCTCCGAAAAAGCGAAATGACAATCAGGAAAACTGTTAATGACTTTGTTTTATTTTTGTTACGCATGCATTAACTTGTTTATTGTATTGCACCAATGCACCGGATACAGGCTTTCATGCGTTTGTTGATAATTTTTATTTTTAATGTCAATGGCAAGTACATTTGTGGCGAACTGGCTGGCGCAGCGCAATTATTATCAAAAAACATGATCGCACTGTTATGATTTTTTTTTTTGCTCTTTTCTTTCATATATTAATAAATAAGAGTCAAAGTTGTTGTTGTTATAAAAGGCGTGCAATCATTTTTCTTCAAGTTTAATAAAATAATGAACATTTTTTTGGGCGAAAGAAACAAATAATCAGCTAGCCACACGCCATCACACGATTCAGGTAGTAGAGTTTGGTTGGTAGCCAAGGTCATTTCTTGTGAATTATGTGCATAAAATAAAATTCGAAAAATTACTTCGTGCACATTTTTCTGCCGAAAAAATCAAATCAATTGAATGAAACAATTAATTATATCTTCTAAAAACAACGGTAATGAAATATTATTATTTGGATGAATGAAACAAAAAAAAAATGAGGTTAACTGTTATTACTTACAAATTATTAGAGAAATATGAAATTATGTGTGCTGATTTTTTTTTTTGTTTTATTAAAAAAAGTGTAATTTTGGAGTAGCATTGATCACTAATCACTATAATAAATTCAATTAAGGTTCAGGGATAATTTTTGTCAGTCACGGAATGCATTATGAGACGATCGAATGACGATGGGAGGACAAGTCATGTTCGATTTTTGTTTTTTAATTGACAATTAAATCGATCAGTCTTATTCGATTTTTAAAATAAAAAGCCATTTATTCGATTTACAATCTCCGGCATAAAAATTTTTTTTGTCTTAACAAATAAGTTTCTCATTATAACAAACAGATTTCTTAAAATTTACAAGCCTTTTCATTTTTTTTTTTTTTAAATTTATTTTGTTAAGAAATTGAAAATTTTTTTTTTAATTTTAACCTAAAAAAAAAAAATTGCCCTAAAAAAAAATATTAAAAAAATAAAATTTACCTTTTTTTCGATTTGAAAAAATATTTAAAAAATTTAAAAAATTAAAAAAAATTTAATTAACTTTCTAGGTCTTTAAGAACTGAAATAAATTTTTGAAAAAAATCTTTTAACAATATTTTTTAAATAAATTTTCTCACCAAACTCAGGGACATTTTGATAAATTTTAATATTTTAATCCCTTTAAAAGGATTTCACTCCAATCTCAAACCCTTAAGCCAAAGAATTAATAAATTTGATTTAGAGATTTTACGCAATAATTCTGTGCAACTCTTCACCATTATTAGCATCATCCCGCGTAATCCTCCTGATCAAATAATTCCCTGATGACGCTACGTGCCGTGCGCAAGAATATCCGCCACACCACCCTCACAAGATGATTTTTTAGACATTTAATAACAAAAACACCGAAAACCATATTTCACATATCGTCAAGGGTGGCATACGCAATAAATACATAAAATTATAATAATAAGCTACAACATCATCATCATCAACGGTCGTCGTCATATATTATCAATTTCGATCCATGCTCAATTAAGAACAATATGCAACGAAACACCCTAAAGTTATCGCATGATGCACCTTCCTCTTAACTTGTTTACTTTTGTGTTAGAACCCACGCGACCTGCCAAAAAAAACGAACGTTATTCGAGCTGAGACGGACAAAGAAATATAAAAATGTTACAAGTGACGGTGCAACGTGAATGATGAATATACAAAAAAATATATGGGATGGGTTCTCTTTACTTTCCTTCCTTTATTCCGTTTCCATTATTCATAAAAGGCGACGTCGTCGATGTGAATTAGAGTTGTTTTCACGATGAATGAGAAAATATTTTCGATTTTTTACGGTACCAACGAACGAACGCGGAACGACAAAACGTGTCTCTGTTATTTTTATTACGAATTTATTTATCTGGAGGGACGTCGATGATGGTTTGTGTGAGCTGGAGCTGGTGTTTCTCTATTGTTTGCCGTAATTGATTGTTTTTCACATGAACATTGTTGTTATTGCAACGTGTGTCTGTAAGCATACGGAAAATGTATAAAAAACATATTTATTCTTTCAATCTCTAATAATTTAATTTATGTTCTGCATAATGCATCGAAAAAAAAGGGCGTCTTATTATTAATTTTAATAAACAACAACAACGCAAAAGAGAGATAGAGAATAATTCAAATCGTGAGAATTACATTATTTATTTATCACTCTGGAAAATAATAAGATTAGATACCCGCAGGTTGATCGTTTAACTGTAATTACACTTTGAGACCTAAAAATAGAACTTTCTACAGAATTCTTCGTAATATATTAATAATAAAAGTCAACCTTGAACTTGGCTCTGCTTAAAGTTATTAAATTATTTAACGATCTCAGACAACATTATCAAGCAAATATTTAGTTTTCATATCGAAATTTGTGATATCATAACTTGCTTTAAACACTTTTCATCCAGCGTTATCTTTTTAGTTAAATTTATTTAAATTTTTGAATGTAAATATTTTTTACAAACTTATCAATAAACTCAAGTGTTACAGGTATAATAAAAACTGATAACTCAGAAATAATTTTTACTGAATGAAGTAAAGAATGCATACAAATATTACATTAAATGCACTTAAACGATCCTGAATGGGACAAGCGATAAAAATATTTTAATATAAAAGATAAAAATTATCGAAAATTATGGTTAAAAGATAAATTTCAATATGAGCGTATTTAAAAGATCTTTTCTTAACTCATTAAAAACTTAATTTTCAATTGTTCAACGGATTTTTCACGTATTTTATTTTTTTCAATTTTCAAGTTTTAAGACTATCAATCGACATTCAAAAAAAAATTTCATAAGAAAAGTTTAGAGGAAATTTATGAAAAAAAAAATGTATAATCAGCCAATTTTAAACCGATTTTTCAAACCGAGAAAACCGCTTATATTTGAAAAAATTTATACAACATAAAAAACCTAGGAAATTTATGAAAAAAATGTATAAATGTGTGAAAATCTAATAAAAAAATGTTGTCTCAAAACGGCTCAAACCGACAAAACCGCTTATATCACTCAAAAGCTGAAAAAATTTTATACAACATATCAAACCTATATCAGACCATATCAAATGTGTGAAAATCTAATAAAAAATGTTGTCTCAAAACGGCTCAAACTGATAAATCCACTTGAATAAAATTAATAATACTTACTTGCAGACAGACCGAAACTCCTTCATTTAAATACTTTACAAAATTTTAATCCAAATAATTTGATCAAACAAAAAATTTATATCAGATATTATTTGCTCTTGGCCGTGAACATTACCTCAACAGTGTTTTCTCCTTCAAACAACCGAAGCACCACACCTTATAAATGCTGCTGCTGCTGACCGATAAGTTATGCCTCGTCACAGGAAGTAAGTCTCTGTAATAAAAAAAAAAGATAAAAAAATTAAAGTGAGCAGCAAAACGAAACAAGCACCTTGCACTTCATCCAGACTCATTATACAATTTACAGATTATCATCCCACACTTGCATCATATCAATTATCATGAACACACTGTTCACACTCAGTTATGTGTTGTTTTTTTTTTCGCTTTTTCTTGCTTATGACACATTTAGATATGAAGCAGAGACAACACGCCTCCACACAAAATGCTTGGCAATCAAAGCCAAAAGCCAGGCGCTTAGGCAAAGTAATATCATTTAATGACAAATAAATCGTGCAAAAAAGTAACGCTACTTGTTCAAAATTCAATTTATTTTTCAATTATTTTGTGGTGTGATTTGGACTTTCAATTCATGATTTATAATAAAGTCTGACTTTAACAATGTTGACTGCAACTGGATGGAGATAATATTCAATTAGAAAAGTTTTTTTTTATTATGATTATTATTGCAAGATTTTTTTAATATCATCCGAGCATTTAGATTACACACGATTTTTTATTGTATATCGTCACCTAAGGGCTTTTTTCGTGCGATTCAACAAGCCAGCTGCAAAGGTCAATTCCTTACTTAGCTCTTTTTAAAACTGTCAAAAGTATTCTGTTACATAATTCTTGCCCTTTTTGTACATCTCTGCCCACCTTAATCAATATTTATCCAGCTTCTGTTATTACGTGAAGGTCGTGGAAGATGTAATAACGCAAAGTTGTGTAACGAAACTACTTATGACACAAACATGACAGTTTTAGGAGGAGTTAACTTCCTTCTTTCTCGAAATGCAGCAAAATCTCGCACACAAAATGAGATGGAAACGAGGTGCAAAGAATCATCCCATTTCGTGCAAAAATATTAATTAGTCTCTCTAGCTATAAATTTTGCAATTTTGATAGTAGATGCTTACCTGGAAGATGTTGCACAGTAGTTAGTTGTTGTTGGCTAATTGAAATCAATTGTACGCACAACTACGTGACCCATTGAGAAATTCCCACGAATCGAGGTAGGTAGAAAAATATTATTAGTAACAATAAGTAGAATAATAATAACCGACCTGATATTATTTTTTTTTCAGAAAATGTATCGATATCAGTAAAATTAATTTCTATGGGTAAGATTATTTTCACATGCATTAAAAATTTTATCTCACAAAAAAGACTTACAGATATGAACTCTTTTTTAGCTACAAAAAAAAACTAAAGAAGTAAGGCACGATCACTTTTTTTTTGCTTCGTTAATGTGTGAGTAACCCGGAACAACGAACTAGCAAGTAAGTAATCCTTTCGATGACAATTTTGCTCTAAATAGTGCTTCTGAACATAAGTTTGCACTTTGTGGAGTTTCCTTTTTTGTTTTGTTTATGTTTCTTTGCAGATATCCAGTGGCGTGGTTAGTTGAAGGCATAAAATGCAACATTTTTGATAGATAAAAGAATTGCTTCAAAATTTTATTAATTTTTTAATCCTATGGACGAAAAGCGGGTCAGATTGACTCCTTTAGTGTTTTCGTATGTAAGTATATCATCACGAAATTAAGTTTTTTGTAATTCTTTTCCATTTAAGTCGTTTCGTTAAAATTTCGTTAAAAATTTACATTGTTTTTCCTTTTTGTGTTTATTTTCAGGATTCTTTTCATCAAACAATTTTAAACGACCTGAAACGTTTGGTAAAGGCAAAAAAAATTAGCAGCATCAATATTGGAACTTTAAAAAGTCTTTCGTTTAAACACAATATAGCAATCATCACCTTAAATGAAGTGTCTTCTACTGTTGGCGAACCTTCATAAGGGACAAAGATAATAAACCAAAAATTTGTCACTTTACAAATCCAAGTCTCTAGATCAGGTTTTGAGTTCGTCGAGGGAAAGCTGAGAATTTTGCGAAAAATGAAGGTCATAAAAGGACCGCAACTGGAAGTCGGAAAAGAAGCCACTTTTTATATTAAGTAAATAAAGTTTGAATTTTGGAGAGAATACCGTCGAAAAGGAGCTGTTGTGGCAGAGAAAAATATGCGATAAGGCAATGAAAATTCAGCAAAAAAAAGGGATTAAATTCACCTGTTAAGGGTTCATTTTGAGCTCTTGAGGGATCAAAATAATCTATTGAAGGTTTTAAAATTTTGGGTCTGCTGATGAAAGGGCATCAGGTTGATCCCTTTAGGAATTAATTTGAACCCTTAACGGAACAAATTGGTCACTTAAGGAATCAAAAATTCTCTTAAGGAATCAATTTGACATCGGAGGGGTCAACCTGATCTCTTAAGGGATCAATCCGACCCGTTTTTCGCCCATAGAGTAGAAAATTCATGAAGCAATTTTCTTTAATTTTTTTGAGACTTTAATATTTAAAGGAATACCCTTCTAAATTTCTACGTCACTGACATAATTTTGTTTACTCATAACAAAGCATAAAATTGTTAAATGAAGAATAATTTCTCTATCAAGCAGGATGGATAAGAATGTCTTGTAAGTACAAAGCTTTGTTAATTACAACTTATAACTTTGTTAGTGAGCTCTTTTTACAACAAACAAAAAAAAATATGAAATAATAAACAAAGTATCTACGTTGATTGTCTCTATCGTAGTAAAATAATGAAGAATAAGCAATAGAGACGCAGTGCTGCTTGCCATAAATGGTAGAAGGTCAATTTTTCACTACAATTCGTATAAGGAAATTTTTACTTATCTTGGGAAACAATATGAGAATTTGTTTCTTTTCTTCGCATATAATCACTAAATGTAATAATAATAATAATAACAAGAGACGTTGTAATATTCATACTACGCTGAACAAAGTGCGTTTTTAAAGTAATATTCATCGTCATCAAGTCACGACTAATCCACTTTCCACACACAGCGATACAGGTCGTCGTCTCGTTTCGCAGTCAAGTTTAGCTTATTATTTCTTGTCATAAAGAAATTTGTTTGTTTGAAAGTTTTTTTTTCCTCTCTATATAGGTATAAACATAAATAGGTTTCTTGTGTTTCTTACAATTTTATAATTACTTCATAACCTTATTTATGGGAGATGATGCCATTTTGAGATGAAATACACTTGAAACTTTCCTCGTGATGATTCAAATGATTCATCATTAAATTTCTTTCGTGCACAGTATTGGCTCCCTTGACATTGAACTATAGCGCGTCTGGAACAAGTAAATTCTTTAATTCATCTAATTTCATTTAATAGAATTGCACTTTTTCGATAGTGGTTCCTCATTTCTTTCTGCTGGTAGCGAACGTTCGTCTAATTAATTGTCAAAATTTTCACATGACGAATCTGACACACTCCGTTTCAAGTGCCATGCTAGTTTATTACCCGGCTACAAATTTATTTACATTTCAAGTATCTCCCATGTCGAAAACCTGCGATCGTCATTTTGAACCACAATGAGATAGGGATGTGATCTTTTGTTCGACTCTATGGTGAAAAAAATTATCTACGTGTTTAATTTTTGTTTTTTGAGGTTTTCATGGGAGCCGTTTAGTAACACAGGGAATTTCTTTTATGTAGGTATTTAGATAAACAAAAAAACATGATCGTTCTTCAATACGGAACTATAAGTACGATAAATGGTTGATAAAAGAACAATGGTAGCAAAAATGACGGTTAGCAGTCCGAACAAGTCGATACCTTCCTTCCTATGAGAAATTTATTAATACGGACTGTAAAAAATTGAATGAATGTGTGAGATAATTAAATATTTCGGTATTTCACGATCATTTATAAGGGTGGTTTGTTCTATACATCGGAGACGGACAAGTGAGTTATGGACCTTCATTTGTTTGATGATTCATTGTTTTATTTTAAAAAAAGGCGAAAACAGCTGGTTTTAAAATTAGCTCTTCAATCGATAAATTTATGATTAGAAAACAAAAAAGTGTCGATGGGTAGAACGAAGTTTACAGATCCAATAATTTTTTTATGAAATTTTGAAATATTTGACTAAATTTGATTTTCAAAAATTTTTACGAACTTTTAGTACAACTTAGCAAATTTTTATAAACTTTAAGTAATAAAGGCAACCTTGTTCATCGAAAAACAAGGCCCAAAATACAAAACTGTAACATGCAAGACTCAACCCATAATTTCACCTTCATCACTTTACAAAGTCAAGCAAATAACTAACATTGTTGTTACTCATGCAAATCCCAAATATTTTGATCATTTTGTAGCAAAAACCAATAAAATATCGTCAAGCCCATGAAACTTTTCTTAATTGTTTCGAATATTTCTTTTTTTTTGGGTTACAAATCAAAAAGGTCTACTGCTGATTATTTTGTCCATTCTTACAAATTTCAATAATTGAGTTGTAAATTATTATTCTTATTATAAATATTGGTTTTATTGTTAGTCTAAAAAAGTTTCCTTTTTAAATAACTGCTTTAAATTTATATGCAAACATATATTTATGGCACCGAACAATCGTAAGACAAACAAAAAATGACACAAAGAGTTAGATAGAGCTCGAGATAATGTGAGCAAATCAACACCGCGATATATTACTGCTCTATTATTAAATGTTGCAACACCAAATAAAATCGTGATAAGACAACAAATAAATCAATTTACAATTAATTGTGGTGAGCTAAATATTTTTTTTCCTCATTGCCAGGTAAGCTTTTAACAATGTAATTTTATTGAGATTTCGTAACTTTATTTTTTTTTATATTTTTCAAAGACCAGTAATTTGACTCTATTCTTTAGTTTAAACATATTTTATTAAATTTAACAACAGTCCTTAATTAGGACTTTAAGACCCTTTATTGCTCGAGAGCGAAAAAAATTATGGGTGCGTAATGTTGTGCAAACAAACAACACACAAATCATTAAATATCGAGAGTCATGTCACGGCAATTAAATGTCAAACAGAATAAAAGGGTGGTTAAATGGCGTCTTTTCTTGTGAATCATTGAACAGTGCAACTTCCGATTGCTCCGAGGAAAACGATGGCGAACAATAAAATATGTCATTTGCAGTCGTCATCATTGGTGCGCATCGGCAGCGTTCCTGTATTAAGTGCACGTGATATCCGCACGTGACTTTTATGGTAGAACTCAAGTAAGAATTTGTGAAAAAATAATTTTCGAAGTTCAAAAAAAATTATTCTATAATTCAATACAATTTATTACCTTAACGAGTTGCGAAACACAAAATATTCACAATCAAATTGTTGGTGCGTAATTCAAACATCTAGAAGTTAGACAGCAACCACATGCAAGATAAGTGATTTATGTAACAAAAAACTATCAAATAATAAATAATTTTCATAAAAATCTGCTAAAAAGTATCAGCTTGAAATTAGAAAAAAAAATAAAAACAAGCAAAATCAAGACACTTGTCTGAAAAAATGAATGATAGTGACAGTAGTGCGATATTTAAACTTCTTCGCCATGCCAAATTTGCATGGGTAGATAGTAATTTTGAATTGAACTCAGTGTACCAAGAGAGCTAAATTGGTTAATTTGAATATAATAAATATCTTGGCAATATTGGACGTTTAATTTTGTTTTATTATGCTACCTATTTGTTTTCCGCTACATGTTTATGCGATTTAAACTTTGTAATGAGCTCATGCAAGCGTTTAATATGCATTCGAAAATAATAATGAAATGCACAGTGGATAAGCTAGCAAACGTTAAATACAAATATAAAATAATGAACGCGCAGAGATATACTTTTATCCATTTATTCATTCGCTATGCTTAAGATAATCAACAATTTAGAGCTAAGATATAAATAAATGGGGAAGTATGAGGTTTAACAATAAATAACGAAATATGAAAAGCGTGCTTTGGTAGTAAAAAAAAGTAAGTAAACAGAAGTTTATAAATAATATTTTAAAAAAAATTAAACTTAAAAATTTACAGGATGTGAGCGCATTATTAAAAAACCCATAAGATGGAAAGGTTTTCTAAAAGAAAAAAGTAAGGTTCTTAAATTTCTTTTGGATTCTATTTTCTGTTAAAGGATTTTTATTTATAAACATTCTTTTAAAATTTTCAGCTTTTATATTGAAGAAAGTTATTAACTTGCTTCTAATTTCATATAAGCGATTGTTTATCATCCACTAAAGAGTTAAATTAAATTAACTTAGGACATCTTAAAATGGAAACCACAAAACTGGATAGTTAAATGTTTTGTTTACCCAAATATATGAATTGAAGAATCTACTTATATTACTGAAATACCTACTTCGTAAAAGGACAGCAAGATGAAAAAGCCTTAATGAATCAACCCGTGTCTATCAAAACTCTCATTTAAAGACTATATATTGGAAGGTTGATATGAGACAGCAAGTGCTTTTGTCGGCTTCAAATGCTGTTAAAGCTGACACAAAGCACATAATATGTCCAAAACTAAGAAAAATTATTGCATCACATGGGGAGGCGGAGCCGGCATTCTGCTCGCAAAATCAAATTAAGCCTTCGTAAGCCTCAAATTACTGTTGGTTTCGGACTACCAGTGCTTGATTTGTCGACGGCGGGAAGTTGACTGTTGGAGCTATTTAGAGAACAATTTATTCAGTAACAAGCCACCGAAAGATGATGGGAACCGACCACCGAAGCTTTTTTCGACTAAGCGACTCGCCTCAGTTGATCAAAACCAATTAGGTAGTCTAACCAGTAAGAGTAGAAATGTTTTATGCAGCTTTTCATAAGTTTAGTATACTGGCGTGAAACAATGTGTTTCTACAATTAAAGTGGTTACAAGAATGGGGTTGAAATTTATCCAAATAAATGCTCAAAAGAGCAAAAGCGCTGCCAGTTTACTATATAGGAAGGCTAGTAAAGGTGATGTACAAATATTGAAATGATATTTTCAATTAACACTAAGAAAAACAGTTCATGCGGATAGACTCATCTTAACTATCCGTACAAAATTTTCTCCAAAATACGTTTCGAAATCATGCCGTTAAAAGTAAATATAGCCTCTGCAAAATCTCGACTTTCATTCTTTTATGACTGCGACAATAACTTAATCAATGATGATCTTGATTGATCTTTCCTTAAAAAAAAATAAAACCGAAAGAAATATCTGAATCGATAGGATCCAACCAAAGCCATGAATATTAATTTACTGAAATCAAGATTTTTCATTTAACGGATTCCCATTTGAGAAAAAGAGATTAGCTGCATAAGAAAGGTGTATTCAAAAATAATAAAATTTTGTAAAAGGAGATTTTATCAGTCCTCTCCGTTCGTTACATAAGGCGTTTAGTTCTCTTTATGTTTTCACAAAAAAAAACACATTTACTGTGTGTTTATATTAAATTTCTTCTTATTTTTTGCACCTCTATAGCAATCGTGACAAATTTTAACGCACGACCTGTAATCATATCCAGCGATATTATTCACAGGGTTTTTGCGAGTGTGTAACAAGGTTCAAACAGCCAACGAAAAAAAAAATAACACGAGAAAACAGGAACAGATCAAAATTTAAAAGAAAGTCGATAAGCCGTAGATAAATCGATGACAATGCCGACTCTCCGCGAAAAATATCTCTCATATGCAAATAAATTGCCTAATACGCATGTAAAAGTTGTAAAATAATGCATTTGTGCCAAAGTTTATCACTTTCGTTATCTAACCGTCGAATAAATAGAAAAAAAAATAATAAATATGGTACCGCGTGAACTGCCCTTAAGAACTTTTCCAAAACGTTTCCTACTTCGCGATCGATTGCTACGAGTTACACCTTTCGATACCTTTCGACTCGAGCGAAAGCAAGCGTTATAAACTAATCTCGAGGAGATCGACATGCTTTGCATATAAACAAAAATTACGAAATAATCACGACCAGATTAATTTATGTCTGTATGTTGGAGATTTAAGTACTTTCATGTACATATTGCGAGCTTGCATTACGCGCGTCTGGTTATTATTATTATTTTATTTGTAAACATGAGGTAATTTAACCTAATAAACAATTTTACTACATGAAAATTCACTTTTCGAAAAATAAGTTAATGGCTTCATCTTCGTGTTCATATCGATAATTATACTTAAAGTTGTCATCTTATGGCAATTGCAAGTGGTGCTTATTGCAGTGAATTATGATTTCGCATAAATGTTAATTGAGTTCATGATTTTCAGTTTGAGATAAGGCAAAGATGAGACAGATCGTGAACTTTCATGGCTGACCGTTATGTTGCAAAGTTAAAAATCACATCACCCGATATCAGCTTTTCATTAAAAAAAATTGCATGAGATTTTTTGATGGTTTTGTGTTAGTTAGGCCTAAAGTAGTCCAAAAAACCTAAATTTAAAATTCTATAACGAACCAAACGGATTTTAGACATTTTTAGTGCATTTCGGGTATATTCAAGTACCTCTTTGACATACCCGATCTCGCTAAAAATGCAGAGAAACACTTTAGTTCGGTCCAGAATTTTAAATTTAGGTTTTTTGAACTATTGGGGCAAAGATTTTAGAATATGCATTGGGGCAATGTTTTGTATTGAGTATTGGGAAAAAAATAATATTGTGCATTAGGTTTATTTTAGATTGTTTATTGGGGAAATTTTTTAAAATATGTATTGGGACAACATTTTAAATTGTACATTGGGACAAAATATCAAATTGTTCATTGGAAAATTTTTTCAGATTGTGTATTGGGAAAATTTTAAGGTTGTGCATGGGGCCAAAATTAAGAATCTGCATTGGGGAAATTTAAGCTTTCGCGTTGAAAAAAATTTAAAATTGTGCATTGGGAAAATTTTAAAAATGTACAATGGGCCAAAATTTAAGAATATGCATAGGGAAAAATTCTTAGAATGTGCAATTTTTTCATTTTTTTTAAGTTTTCATTGATTATTGTCAGTGAAAAAAATTAAAAATGTTAATTAAAATTTAAACCAACATTTTTAAAGAAATTTAAACAATTATCTTCTAAAATAAATTTAAAAAAAGGAACTTGAAAAATTTCTCCCTTTTTCTCCAAACTTATTATAGAAGCTGCCAAATGTCAGTCATCTCGTTCAAGTGAGTGTTAACATTTATTTTATTACCTAAAGCCTGCATTTTCTTATTTATTTTCTGATTAGTTTCAGCTGCTTTGCTTGCTCGTCCGTGCCAACTCACACACACACACATGGTCAAAGTTGCTACATTTTGATAGACAGAAGCAATATTCCGGCTCAAATGAACTTAATAATTTCAAAAACTAAGACATAAATATGAATAAATGCCACAATTATGAATGGACTGTCAAGAAAGCCTTTTGATTTATTTTCATTTTAACATTTATTTTATCCACTTTTTTTTATTGTATTTCCGTTATTAAATGCAATTTTTCACACAAATCGAAGGTGTTCGCGTAGAGCTTAATCATATAACGAAGTGAAAAAATGCGCAATAAAAATACTTTTCGCTTGGATTTATTGATCGGTAGTAGGCAGCAGCGAAATAATCAAAGCTATGGCAATTTCATGAGTGGTGCGTTAGGAAATAATCATAATAATAAAGCACTTGTTCGCCGATATTTTTCATACATGCGGTACATAATTAAGGCTTGAAGCGGCGCGGCGAGGTGGAATATCGCACCATGTAACAACGAGTTTTTGCAAACACCTTACACGTCACGACTTTTTATTCTCTTTCTCTCTGGCTTGCACTGCTTGATAGATGAAGTACGGACATAATTTATTTAGTTTCAATGTGTCTTTCTCGGGAAATATCTAGAATTATGTTGAAACATTTTTTTTGTGGCAAGAATTTTTCGAGTATGTGTTATGACTCATGCCAAATACACTTCAGTAAGTTTTACAAATCAAACCGTACGCGAATTTATTTGACGTTTATAATAAATAGCAGCATTGAAAGTCTTATCCTATGTTAGATTTTGTCTATAAATGTATTAAAAAATTATTAAAGCGCATTTTTCTTGTATTTTTCATCAAACAATTTTTTGTTCATTTAATTTAGGTATCATTTATTAATTTTTTAATAAATTTTTAAATAAAGTTTGAAATTTTTTGAATTTAAATTTTAAATAAATTTCTAAATCATTTTTAATTTTTTAAAATATTTTTCAAATAATTTTTAATTAATTTTTGAATTAAATAAAAATTATTTAAATTTTTAATTTAAATTTTTTTTGTAAAATTAAACTGAAATTGGAAAAAAAAATATTTCATGAGAAATTTAATTTTTAATAATTTATTAAATTTAATTTAAATTTTTTAAAATAATTTAATTAATTTTTTTCATAAATTTTTATATATTTTTTAATTTATATTTTTTTTTTCCAAAAAATTTTTGCATTTAAAATTAAAAATAATTTTTTGAAAACCTCTTAAGTGATTTTTGTTTTCGCAAAAATAAATGTACCAAAGTTAAATAAATAAACCGCGACAACAATAACAAACGCAAAATAAATAAACAGGTTGAGACACACCAAACGTATGTCTACCGTTAGTACCAAGTACAGGCAAGCCAGCCAGCAACACCTTAAAATAATTATTTCAGCTAGTCGAGCCAAAGTCCAAACAAAACTAGATTCGACAGGTGACTTACATTCAAAAAGCGATAATAATAATTATTTTATTAGTCATTCAACTATTTTTCTTTCTGCAGCAGCTTGTTGGAGCAACAACAATGCAAAAAGTAATTTTGAATAAAGTACGCGGAAAAATTCAGTGTCACAGACATTTTTAATGAATGAGTCTAAGTGAAGTTTTCTTTGAAAAAAAAATTAAATTGAATTTGAAATTAATTTTTAAAAAATGTTTAGTTAATAAATTTATGGATTGGAAAAAAATTTTAATTTTAATTAGGTATCCAATTAAAAAATTTTTAATTAAATAATTTTATTTTTATTTTTTAAATAATTTACTTATATAAAAATTTTAATTAATTTTATTTTTATTTTTTTAATTAATTTATTTGTATAAAAATTTTAATTAATTTTATTTTTTAATTAAAATTTTAATTATTTTTTTTTTAAATTTATAAAATGGAGAAAAAATTTAATTTGACTTAATTTTAATAATTATTTTATTTAATTTAAATTTTTATTAATCAAAAAAAAATTTATGGATCAATTAATTTTTCAATTAATTAATTTCATTCAAAATTTTATTTAATTTTTTTTTAAATTAAAATTAAAAAAATGGAGCAAAAATTTAATTTAAATAATTATTTTATTTAATTTAATTTTTTATGAATTAAATAATAATTTTTTTACTGCTCAATTAATTAATTTAATTGAAAATTTTAATTAATTTTATTTTTAATTAATATTTTTAAATTTAAATAAAATAATTAAATTAGCTTATATTTTAAAAAAATAATTAATTAATAATTTTAAAATAATTATTTTATTTTTTAGCAAGACATCTTCACACAAACTAACATTTCTGCAACAAACACAATTTTATTGTGAGTTTATTGTCAAGAATCAAATAAATAAAATTGAGCCACCTACAGCTTTTTAACTCTCTTGTTGTGTCGTTTTAATCTCGTATAAAACTAACTTTTTTTTTCCAAACATAAGAAATAAGGTTTTTCAGTGCATTTACTATATGACGCGCCGCGCACTGAACGCGATTGTTATGACTGTTAATATTTTGTCTGATTTCTGCTCATTATAATTATTGTTATTTTTACTCGGTATTGTTTTAGACATTGCATGCTCCAGCAATGATTTGCCAGGCAGTAGTAGTGCATTGCCTGCAAAAATATATTTTCTACATGATTTCATGATTTATGATGGCGTTAAATAAATTTATATCTTGATTAACAAAAAATTGTACGAGACTTTTGTGTGTGAGTTGCTGTGCTGTAATTGTTATTTTACGAGACGAAATTGGGTTTTTGGAGACAACAATCCTGATGTTGGTCTGGTTTCGACTGTTTTTGATTGGCAGAAGCTGATAATTTGTTGTAAGGTTGTAAGAAATGTTAGTTTGTTGGCTATTTTTGTCGTTGTTGCGTTTCAATGTAGGAGCTTTAAATTCGTAGAATTAAATATTTTTTTTTTTTATTTCAAAGATTGTTTAATTTTTTTCATATTTTTTTTAATTAAAAAATATAAAAAAGTAAGAATTAAAAAAAAAATTAGATCTTTTATTTTTTTTATTTAAAAAAAAATATTAGCAATTTTTTGGCCATTTTTTACTTGAAAAAAAAATCTTCAAAATATAAAATTAATTGTTTTTGAAAGTAAGAAAATTTTTATTTATGATTATTTTTTAAATAAATTAAAATTAATTTAAAATTAAACTTTTAAATTAAATAACAAATAAATTAATTAAAATTAAATTTAAACTAAATTCAATAATTAAATAATTAAATTAAAATTAAATTTAAATTAAATTAAATTTAAAATTAATTATTTTTAAATTAAATAAAATTCGAAAAAATAATTAATTAATTCTTTAATAAAAATTTAAAAATTTATGAAAAATATTTCTTTAAAAAACTCAAAGAAAAATCCCCAATTTAAACAAAAAATATTTCTAAACATTTATTTTTTTTTTCATCAAAACAACATTATTATTACCGTAATTTATCACCCACTCCCCTTCAAACGCAGTCTTTAATCATTTTTCTCACAAAAAATTCTCCTTATTCGTTGAAAGTACACCAAATGTTCCAAATAACACGCCGCCGCCGAACAAATGACGAATGGCCTGCCGTAAAATATTTTAATTTTCAAATTTTTCATACACTTTTTTTTTGTGTCGTTAACGATCTACCGGCGTTCGTGTCATTGCATGCTGATAAACTCATTAATATAATTTACCTGCTGCAATATTTCCCATCATCTCCTTTTTAATTCATCTCGAAATCGGTGGAAAAATAAAAATAATTAAAAATCTCGTGTGAATGGCACAGGTGTCAACTTCCTTTTTATTTATAGAGAAAAAAAAATAAAATTAATTGAGATTCTTTATCGCACGGGCATTAACAATGTGTAAAAATATGGCATTGTTAACAGTATCCGAGAGCAGATCCGAGCAACAAAAAAGGCAGTTACAAAATCTCTAACAAGAGAGCCTTTGGCGTCGTTTCTGCGCTGCACCTTCGCCAACACACACACACTCACATAATTAAAATAAATAAATAATTGCTTAATCGATGTTTGGTTCGAACAAATTATTATCAAAGTGTTTGTATCAAAAAATAAATAAATTCGCGAATGCTGGAAACAAACAAATGTAACACATGAATTTTGCCTAAGACGTAATATGGGTAATCGGACCATGAAATCGTTAACTGTACACGGGCATTTTTGCGAAAAAACGAAAAAAAAAAGAATTTTGCAATAAAAGCAGTTCATGAAAGGTGGCAAAAGTATGTTATCAAAACCCTTCAGGAAATGCAAATAAATACTTTTTGTTGATTGTGCGATATGTTAAAAAGAAACAAAACTTTACAAATGAATGGAAATAAATAATAATAATGAGAATTGTGCGATTCGATTCGATTAAGTGGTCAATCGGTGCATAATGTGCGTATAATTGTTGAGTTTGCTTAACCTTCGTGCAATTATTATTTAAAATTTTGCAAAACAAAGAAACAAGTCGAAATTTTTTGCTTATTAAAACATTGTTTTCCGAAGCAATAATTAATTTTTTTTTATTTAAAAAAATATAAACGTAAATTTAAAAAAAACATATTTTTATACTTTAACGTTAGTTGTTAAAAAAATTAAAAATTTTTCAATTTTATAATTAATAAGTTAATTTATTGAAAAAAAAAAATAATTTCATTCAAACAATTTTTCATTTTAATTTGAAAATCTAGTTTAATTTATTGAGTACTTTATTTTTATCAATTTTTGTTTCTTTATAACTTTTATTTTTTTTATTAATTAGGCCGTTCCAATTTTTTTTTTCGATGTTTTTGTCTCAAAAGATTTTTTTCAAAATGGGAGGGGCGATATAAAAAAAAGTTTTGAAATACTATTTCATACAAAAATTCTAAAAATGACAAAATTTTATCAAATTTGGGCCCTTAATGAATATTTTAGTAGTTTTTGTGGTATTTACATTGAGATTTGATGATTTAAAATTGATCTCAGAGTATTTCAAGTTAAAAATTTAAACAAAAAATTTCATAAAAATAACTGTCCAAAAATTTTGAAAAATAATTTTTTTGAAAATTTTTTTAGAGAAGGAATTTCATGTTAAATTTCGTTTTTCAATACAAAAATTCTTAAAAATTGAAAATATTTTTAAAAAATTTTGAAAATTCTTTGAAAAAATATGGAAAAAGGCTAAAAAATGGTCAATTTTGATGAAATTTTTTACTTTTTTTTTATCTTGGCATATTGGATTTTCGGCTTTTGAAACGGGGCATGGGACAAAAACATAGAAAAAAATTTGAAGCGGCCTTAACTAATTTTTATTTTTTCTTGTCTATAATATTTTCAAAAAAAAAAATGATGTTTTTAGTTTACAAAACACATAAATATTTTTATTTAAACTAACAAGATTGAATTTCGAATATTTTTTGTGTTAAATAAAATTTTAAATAATTTAATAAAAAAAAAATAAATAAATAAATTTTAAAAAAATTAAAATAATTTTTTAACATGCCATTAAAAAAACTGCGTGAAACGCATAATTGAAAAAATATTTTAGCTCCCTCTCGTTCCGATTTACCCGCCACCTCCGCCAAGACAGGCAGTTCCCGTTGTCCTCATGAAAGACAACACTTGTCCTCAAGTTCCTTCGTCATTTTGGGCGGAAAATGCAACATTATGCTGCTTCATTGTTTTGGCAGTTTTCGCCTTACTTGGCTTCTGCATCTATCATTATTGCAAAACGGAACGACGAGCAGAATTGGCTGAATTTTCCAATAAACTTAACAAACTGAACCATCAACAAACAAATCACAAAACATTTCAATCCAACTGAAAATGATCTCAAAAGTCAACCAACTTTCACAGAAATCCCGGAAAAAAAGAAGAAAAACAAAAAATGGTTAAAAGCATTCGGAATAACGGGATTTTTATTACTTTTTCCAAGTTATGTCGCTACAATTTTAGGATTATTTAAATTTGGTTGGTTAGTTGCCAAAAATACAGATAAAAGAGAAATTGTTAAACATGGAGCTTTTTTTACAAGTGCGAGAATAGTTCCAAGTCCAATGAATAGAATAATTGGCTTCGTTAGTCATTTATAAAATTAAATTTTAAATAAAAAAATTAAATTATATTTAAAAAAAATTAAAAAAATTAATTTATTAATATTAATTTAAATAGAAATAATTTAAAATTAATTAAATTGTAATAAATAATTATTTTTATTTAATTAATTTAAAAAAATTAAAAATTAATTTAAATCTTATTTTTTTCAATTTTTTTGAAATTTAAAAAAAAATTAAAATCTATTTTTTTAATTTATAAATTTTATTTGTAGATATTTCAAAAAAAAAATAAATAAATAACTTTTTAATTAAAAATTGTTTTTCAAAATTTATTTTAAAAAAATTAAATCAATTATTAAAAAAAATTAATAAAATTAAAAAAAAAACATTCAAGATTTTTATTTATTTCTTTTTGATAAAAAATATTTAGCTTAAAACATTTTTTTAAGTTTTTAACGGTTTTCAAAGAAAAAAAAATTAAAATATTTTGAAAATTATTTTTTTTTTATTTTCTTTTCATTTAAAAACAATTTTTATTTTTAATTAATTTTTTTAATTTAATTTATTTTTTAATTAAATAATTATTAATTATTAAGTAAATATTTTTTAAAATTTTAATATTGTCGAATTACAAAAAATAAAATAAAAAAAATTACTTTTGTAAAAAAAATCTAATATGGAGACGCTTGGTTATTTTTTATCAAAAAAATAAAATCCTCTTTATACGATCTTGATATAATTTTATGTCAATGTGTCACAATCTCCAATGCAATAAGTAAAAGTCGTCGAAAAAAATTGCAAACTTGCTGTTGTTATTCACGCCTTTAAGCCTCACACCACAAAAAATGCCATATTCGTGATATCGTTCTTTAAAAAAAATCTCCAGCTAATGCACCAGTCCAGTCAGTCAATCATGCCATATAGCTCATAAAAATATTTTCCTGGTGCAATTAATTAGCATTTTTAAAATTTATTCAATAAAATGCGACTTCAGGTACACTAAAGCCTAATCCAAATAATAACATGAGCCTTTTGCACTCTAATTAATCATTAATAATTCCTAATAAAAAAAAAATACTCGAGAAAAAATCGCATAACAATTATTTATTAATTGATTGTAAATAACGCAAAGTAGAGAAAAAAAAACGTTGAAAAATTTTATCTCATTACCCATATGATACTATTTAGAAATTCGCGTTTAACGACCGAAGCCGACAATAAAATATCAGGTTAAAAAGCGTGACTATTGAGTGACATATTGTTCTTGTTTTATTATTATAATTGAACTACTGATATTAATAACAGCGAGCAAAAAAAAAAACTGACCACACGGCGGCGCGCGATTTAATTGATTGATTAGTGTGACATATACTTGGCTCACGTACGGCGGGCACGTTATGAATTATCGGAATGAATTAACGCCAATAAAGGTGCCTAATTTCCGATATTGTTTGTCGATTGACGTTATCTCGTTGTTTTGCTGGCAGCTTTTTTTTCTCACTACTAATTTGATTTTATCACATTTTAATCGAATATGCATAAAGGACAGTTTTTTGCTGGATTTTTTAATTTTTCTATCAAGATATTTAATCAAGGAATTCCGAAGAATTTTTCAGAACTACTGGTTTGGTGAGTGAATGACAGGCACGTAATACTAAATTGAATTAATTTGCATTTTTTAATATTTGGTGATTTATGACGTTAAATAATAATTAATAGCGGGATTTACTCGATGGTCGATTTGTTTCAAAAACCATAAAAACTTTTACAAAAAAAAAATAAATAAAAATATTTTTTTTACAAACTTTAAAAGAAATTTTCAAATTATTTATTGTAATTTTTTTTTTTTTTTAAATTTGTAATGCAAAATATTAGATTTAATTAATTAAATATTTTATGAACTGAATCAAATTTATTAATATTTTTTTTCGTCTCAAAAAAATCTCAAAACTTAAGAAGAACGTTTAAAAGCTTTTTTAATTTTTTTTTGAATTAAAATTAATTTATTTCATATTTTTAAGGTAATTTATTCAAGACATTTTTCCTTTTATTTTTAAATATATTTATAAAAAATATGTATTTTTGAAAATAAAATGTAATTAAATTAATTTAATCAATTATTTATTTAAAAATATTTTTTTATAAATATTTTCTAAATAAATGGAAAAATGTCTTTAGTAAATTACCTTGAAAATATGAAATAAATTATGAATTCTTGGAAAATAATTTATTGAGCAATACTGATCTTCAAAATTTTATTAAAATAATTAATAATTTTTATTATTTAATTTATTAATTTAAATAATTATTCATTAATTTTATATTGTATTAATTATTATAATTTTTTATTTACCTTAAGACCACTCCAATTTTTTTTTGAACTTTTTGTCCTATGCCCCATTTTAAAAGTCGAAAATCCAATGGGGCAAAATTTTATTAAAAATAAATAAAATTAAAATTGACTTCAAAAAATTTTTGAAGTTTTATTTGATATTTTTTTAAATTATAAGGATTTTTACAAAATTAATTTTTTTATTAATTTAAAAATTTTCGAATTAATTTTTTATTTTATTAAATAAAAAATAATTAAAATTGAATTTAACCGCCTAAATTATTCTTCTTTTTTTAAATTAACGTTCAACTTGTACGAAAAGCTTTGATGAAAAGCTTGAAGCTATCTTAGTTTAAACAGAATAAAAAGAGCGTAAAATTAGTATTTTTTGAATCTTTAAAAAATAAAATTTTAATAAATAAAAAAAACTAAAAAAATCTCGAAATTTAAAAAATTAATACATACAAAAAAAATATATTTTTAAAATTTTCTTGAATTTTTCAGTTGCAAAAAAATAACAAACAAAACAACCTTAAATTTATTTTTTTTTAATTTTTCAAAAATAAAATTTTAAATAAGAAAACTTCCAAATTATTTTTGATGTTCTCACCAAGCATCATTTTATTTAATTTCCTTCGTTTTTTTTTTAAATATTTAAGTTATGTACATTTTTTTTACTTATTTATTACTTTGTTTACGGGCATCGAATAATCGAACTTTTCAGGAGGAACCAATATGATTTTTTTTTCAACACTATTGTTTAAAAATTATTATTTTTTTAAATTAAATTAAATAAAATGTCAAGAAAATCCTTCTTTAAAAATTTCATCTAATTTTACATTTTATCTAAAAAAAATATAAGTAATTATTTAGCGGGGGCGGGAAAATACTTCTTATATAAGGAAATATTTTTTTTATAGTTTTTGTTTTTGCAGAAGAATATCTGGAAAAATATCCACATCCGATTTTTTCGTTATTTCTGCCGTGATTGCCGTTGCAGCGATGGCTTCTGGAGTAACAGCTTTATTTTCACTGAATATCCAACGTTTCTTGTTGACCAAAAATAGCACCATCAGTAACGGGAGATGCAATAACGAAAATCTGAAAAGTTTTCTCGAACTGCCGCTGTCGGATTTTTGGTAGAATTTCCATGCTAAAAAAAAATTTGGTGAGTTTTTAATTTTTTTTTAATAAAATAATGAGAATTTCTTACCTAAATACGTGAAATAGCAATTAAGTGGTAGCGTTTCCAATGCAAACCATTGATTTGTGACATCTAAAACAGGTGCTAAGAGCGATAATCCCGTAATCGCGACTGTATAACGTAAGGCGACGCGACGACATAACGCGGGATCCGTAACTGCCATCATGCGATATCCGGCTCTCGAGTAATCCGGTCTCAAATTCCACGATAACGCATTAAAATGCGGAAACTGCCATGCATAAAGGAGTCCTGCCATGATCCACGCACCGCCGCCAAGTTGCCCAGCACATGCTGCCCATCCCATCATCGGCGGAATCGCTCCCACGATAGATCCGACCCACGTATTCAGGATGCTGTACCGCTTCATGGGCGTATAAATCATCGTATAAAGCACCAAATTCGTCGCCCCCAGAGCCGCTGTCAGTCCATTGCAACCGTAATACAGGAGACTAATTCCCGTGGCACCAGCTACTGTCGCAAACCCAACGGCATGCAACGGCGTCAAATATCCCTTAACGAGCACCCGGTTCTTCGTACGAGACATTTGCGCATCGAAGGGCACCTCAAAAAACTGATTTATTGAATTTGCGGCGCCCGAAAGAAGTCCCGTGCCCACGGAACACATCACAAAAGTCGTTGGATCAAACGCTGCCGGTGCGACGGCATATCCAGCCATCGAAGTAATCACGACGAGTGACGTCAAACGAATTTTCGACAACATCATGTATTGCTTCAATTTATTTTGTTCCGTCGCTGGATGAACGCGCCATGCCATTTCCGCACCTTTCACGGGCTTTAAGGGTTTTTGTGAGATCGTGACGTCATCCGGATTGAATACTGGCACTTTGTTAATCGCGGGCGGGTTTTCAACCAGCAACGTTACAGTCGGCTTGAAGTTGCGCGATGTCATGAGCGCGATAGAGGGATCTGCGCCATCGAGTGTCGTTTTTGGTGGAATTACATCTTCTTCCGTGTTGGGTAACGTTTGGGCAACGGCAGCCTCGCGAGGCGATATTTTTTGTACATACTAAAAAAAAATTTCAAAGGTACAGAGATAAATATTGATTACACAACCAAAAATATAACCAACCTTTCGCAGTGGAACGATTCGTGTCAATACTGTGGTTCGATTACTGCATAATTGTGTGATTTTGAAACAGTTTAACATGCTTACAGTGTCGACGAAGGCTGTCGTAAGCGCATTTTTCACCCAAAAACACGAATTAACACTGAATTTTCCACTTTTCCTGCGTTCAGTTTTTCCTTCGCAGGTGATTTTGACATGTGTGAGTTGATGTCGAGCAGTGACGGAACTCAAAACGGGGCGAATGGGGCACTGTCAAAAAGTGTGCCCTATTTAAAAATTTAAAACAAACGAAAAATGTCTAAACGCTATTTTAGTTAGCTTTAACATTTTTAGCGATATTTAAATCTTAAATTCATAATTTTTTTCTGATATTCAAAATTTTTTCATGAAGTATGCAATGAATCTTACACATCATATTTTCTAAAGTTTTTACGAAATTTTTAAGTTTTTCCCATAAATCGTTATTTTTTTCAGTTCCTAAACATTTTCTTAACTAAACTTGAAATTCTACATAAATAAACAAAAGAACAGAATTTTAGTTTTTCAAATGCATTTTGAGTTCTAATTTACAGAAACATCTTAATTACAATGTAAAAAAAAATCTTCCGATGTCGAACCCTATTCTGATGTTACAACTCAAACCGCTAAGAAATTTTGGCACAAGACTCAAAAAAATTTCTCAAGTAAAAATTAATTTTTTCTTGCTGGTTCTTTTGCGTTGTCATGACAATTCTTGACTTTTTTTTTGAAAATCGCTCAGAAATTTTCTCAACAATAATTTCATGATTTTTTATTTTAAAACCTTGAAGTAACGATTTTGAGGACAGGAAAATAAAACAAAAAAGAGATAAAAATTTTCATGATGAACATAAATAAATAAGATTTTTTTAATATCAGCTTTAACTTACTTTTGATTGCTTGTGTTTTCGCTGTTTTCCTTTTTTGATCAACTTCCAATATTCCGGATGAGACGTAGATTCGATTTTGTTTATTAAAGATTCTAATCGTACTTGCACGTAGCTGCATAATGAGCGTGGAAATTGGTTTAGCAACTCTCCGTTTTTGATCTCGTTGTGGTGGTTTTCAATTAAACCATTTGATGGACGTTTGTTTGGAACCATTTTTTGAAATAAGCGAAGTCGATATGTTGGCAAAAATGCAGTTTTTAAATCCAGAAGTCTGTAGAAAACGCCATTTTTTCCTCGAATATCAAAGAAATTGTTTCATGGGACGTTTCTTCTGTTGTTTTGCACAAGCTTTCGAATTTATTTTTTTGAAATATTTCTTCCTCAAAAAACGACGTATCTTGATTGTCGTAAAAAAATTTTCTTGCATTGTCAGTCGCATCTGTTAAAATATTGCGTTGTTCAGGATATGCTCATGAGGAGGTTCTTTTTTCGCTGCTGGACTTTGGCTGTTGTATATTCGGATGAAAATATATATAGAGCCTCTCTAAGTATGTCAAAGCATTTTTCGAACGATTCTGCCATCATGATTGCAGTGAAAATTTGGATGATGATAGATTTTGTGTGCATTTGTGTAGACGGCAAATTCTTGTCGTGTTAGTTAGTTGAAAATTTGTACAAAAATTAGCAAAATCTTTTTTAAAAAATTAAGAGTTATAATTTTTCTAAAGTTTTAAAGGGCCTAAAAAATTCAAAGCATTATTCTTTTTAATTTTATATATAAAACTCTTAATATACAAAATTTGTTTCTGTCTCCATTGAAGGGCACAAATTTTTTCGCATTGCCCTTCATACAAAGCAAGTTGATTACGTCACTGAATTTCTGTCAAAACAAAATGTCAAAAATCCTCAAAAATGACATTTATCACTTTCATTCGTCTCATTTAACGGTCACCCAAGCAAAACATCAACATCAGACGCCGCTCTGAAAGAACTCGAAATTGTACAAAAAATTCAATTTAATTTAAGCCACAAAATCATTTAAAAATGCCTCCAAAGGCTCCGCCAGAAGAGCAACCCATGGACGTCGACGAAGACGACTTTTCCGAAGATGAAGAAGGTAAACACGCAAATTCCTTTGTCTTTCCCTCCAATAACTTTAAATTTTTGTCCTTTAGGAGGACGTCGCGTTGCTGGAATCTACATTCCGCCCCCAATTAAGCCCTATTGCAGCACCGAGAGCAAAGGACCTCGCCTGATGATCACAAAAATGGTTTGCGAAGATTTCAAGTCGTACGCCGACACCGTCACTCTTGGACCTTTTCATCATGTAAGTCGTTTTTCTTCAAAAATTCATTAATTTTTGGCTTAAAATCATTTTTTTCGTAGCAATTCTCCGCTGTTATCGGTCCCAATGGCAGTGGCAAAAGTAACGTAATCGACGCAATGCTGTTCGTGTTTGGATATCGCGCGCAGAAAATTCGTTCGAAAAAAATCTCCGTTTTGCTGCACAAATCCTCGAAAAAGCCAAATGTCAAGCAGTGCAAAGTCGAAGTGCATTTCACGGAAATTATTGACAAGCCCGACGGTACATTTGAAAAAGTTCCCAACACGGAATTCGTCGTCGCTCGTTTGGGTTACGACAATAACGGCTCCGATTACTTGCTGAACGGGCGAAAGACGTCATTTAAAGAGGTCGCCAAGATGCTAAAAGGCTACGGGATTGATTTGGATCACAATCGTTTCCTAATTTTGCAAGGAGAAGTCGAATCGATCGCCATGATGAAGTCGAAAGCGCAAACCCCGACGGAATGTGGCTTGCTCGAGTACTTGGAAGACATTATCGGCACGACGCGCTACAAAAAACCCCTGCAACTCATCAATGAACGCGTCGAGGAGCTCAACGAGAAACGCACGGAGAAACATAATCGCTGCAAAATGGCGGAACGCGAAATGAAAGACTTGGAAAAGCCCATGAAGGAAGCTGTGGAGCATCTGAAACTCGAAAATAGCTTTTTCCGCACACAAAATTTGCAAATTCAAAAATATTTGCAGGAAACGAAGCAACACATCAAGGAGGCGGAAGACACAAAAACCGGTCTTGACGAGGAATTGACGACGCATGACGCGCAATACACCGAATTCATTAACGAACGCAAGGAAAAGGAAAAAATCATCGAAGAAAACACAAAAAAGAAGGAAAGTTTGACGAAACGAAAGGAAGACATGGAAACTGCCCTTAAAGCAGCTGACCGAAAATACACCCAGACCCAAGAATCGATGGTTGCCGCCAACAAACGTCGAAAAACGCTAAAAACGCAGCTAGAAAAGGAAAAAGAAAAATTGGAGGAGCTCAAAAAGGTCCCGGAAAAGAACGAAAAAGAAATCACGGAAAGCGAGAAAAAAATTGAAAAACTCACGAAACAAAAATCCGAGCTAGATGCCCAATTAGAGGAAAATCTCGCGAAATTCAAAGAAGAAACGGTCGAACTTCAACAACAAAAGGAAGAAATTTCCACCAAACTCATCGAATTGAAGAAAAAAAGTGACGCCGACAAAGCTGCTCTCGTCGTAAAGGAACAAGAGCTCAAAGTCGTCACTTCCGGTCGAACAACGGAAATCCGAAAATACGAAACGTTAAAAAATTCCCTCGAAGACTCCAAGAAATCGCTTGAGGAGAAAAAAGAACGAATTGTGGCGGCGAAAAAAGAGTTTACGGAAGCCAAGACGACCTTGGATGACATTACGCAAAAATGTCAGTCGCATCAACGGCAGGAACAAGAACTGACAGAACGAGTTAGAGTGCTTCGCAGTAAAATTGAGCAAAATAACCAAGAAATGCAGGCGAAACACACGCACGGGAAAGTTTTGGATTTTTTGATGGCTCAAAAGAAGAAAGGAACGTTGCCAGGAGTTATTGGACGACTTGGAGATTTGGGAGGAATTGACGCCAAATACGATGTTGCCATCTCCAATGCATGCGGAAAGTTGGATAATATTTTGGTAGATACAGTTGACACGGCCCAAGCATGTATTGAAGCACTGCGGAAGCATAACGTTGGCAGTGGGACGTTCATTGCGTTGGATAAGATGCAAAAGTTTCAAGAAAATGTTCGGAGGAAGATTCAAACGTGAGTTTTTTCTCATATTTTGAGTTTTTTTCAACAATTTTTTGACAAAAAATTAATTTTTAGGCCAGAAAACGTTCCTCGCTTGTTCGACTTGGTCAAGGTCGAAGACGAATCAGTCTTGCCAGCGTTTTATTTCGCGCTTCGTGACACTGTCGTGGCTAATGACTTGGATCAAGGTACTCGTATTGCGTATGGAGCGAAACGTTGGCGTGTGGTTTCCTTGCAGGGAGGCGTTATTGAGACTTCGGGTACAATGACAGGCGGAGGTCGGTCCGTGTTGCGCGGAAAAATGGGACAAAAAGTACAAACAAAGACGAAATTGTCGACGCCGAAATCGAATAAGGAGTTGGAAGGATGGATGGTAATTTTTTTAATATTTTTTTATGAGATTTTTTTTTTTAAATTTATTATAAATTGCGCCAAAAAGTGCATTTTTTTAATTTAATTTTAATTTTTTAAAAATTTTTCCAATTGACTTTTTTTTTATTTTTAAAAAATATTTTAATTTCTTGAAAATGTTTTTGAATATTTTTTAGAATTTTGTAATTTTTAATACCTCAAAAATTTTTCAATTTTTTCAAATTTTCAAAAAATTTTTGAGAATATTTAAATATTGTTTTATGAATATTTCTCAAAAAATTATTACTTTTTTTAACCAATTAAAAAATTTAAAATTTTAATTTTTTCAATTCGTTGAAATATTTTTAATTTTTAAAAAATATTTTCTATTTTTTTTTTAAGTTTCCGATATGAATAAAACTTGATTTTTTAAAATTTCTTAAAATTTTAAGATTTTCTAAAAATTTCTTCAATTTATTAAACAATTTTCTGTTAAAATTATTTTATTTAATTTTTTTTTTTATTTTTCAAAAAAAAAAATTAATTTTGAAAAGTAATTTTTTGTTTTTAAAAATTTTTAAAATTAGGAATTTGTCTTTAAAAATATCTTAGTTTTTTTTTTTTTGTATATTCATTACTTTTTTTTATAAAATTTTAAAAATTAATTCTTCAACTTTTGAGAATGTATTTAAATATTCTTTATTAAATTCTTAAATATTAAAAAAAAATATTTATTTTTAAAATTATTACTTTTTTAAACCAATTATTTTTATTTTTTTTTTCAATTCCTTGAAATATTTTTAATTTTTAAAAAATATTTTTTTTTTAATTTTCTTAAATTAATTTTTTAAATTTCTTAAATTTTTTAGAATTTCTGAAAAAAAATTCTTTAAATTTATTAAATTGAAATTTTTCTCAAATTCATTTTTAATTTATTTTATTTTTAAAAATTTTTTTTTTTTTAATATTTTTTTTTATTTTTCAAAATTTAAAAAAAAATCAGGCATTTGTCTTTAAGTTTTTTAACTGTTTATAAATATTTATTTTTTATTATAAAATTTTCGAAAATTAATCAATTTCAATATAAATTTTTTTTTCAGGTCGAAGCCGAACGCCTCCAAAACCAAGTAAACGAACTGCAACGCGAACAAGGCGAATGGGAAGCTCAAATCCGCCCGCTTCAACAAACCGTCACCCAACGCGACAACGAAATCCGTCAACTCGAAAACGCCATCCGTACCTTCACCAACCAACTCCCGAAGGTAGAAGAGCAAGTAAAGCGCCAAGAAGAGATTGTCAAAAACACCCATTCCGACGAAAATGCCGTCAAAGTCCTCGAAAAAGAAATCGCCGCATTACGAGCTGCTTTTGACAAATCCTTAAAAGCCACGAACGAACTTCAAGCTGAAGTCACCGCCATCGACCAACAAATCAACGACATCAACAACAAAAAAGTCAAAGGCTTGCGGACAAAAATCAAGGACTTAAAGACGCAAATCGACAAATTAACGAGCAACGTGAGCAAATTACGCGCCGAACTGGATGCAAACGAGCGAAACATCCAAAAAGCCGAGGAACGAATCGAAAACTGTCAAACCGAGATCGCGACAGCGGAAACGGACTTGCGACAATATGACGCCGTTCGCAAGGAATGTGTCGAAGACAAGGAACAAATTGAGGAAAAGTTGAAAGAAATTTCCGAGGAGCTCAGTACGACAGATTCTGGTTTCGGTGACTTGAAAAAAGAAATTGCGGCGTTGCAAAAGAAAGAAAATGAGGGAAGGATGAAAAGATTGGAGATTGAACAGAAATTGGAAGCGGTGAACGATCAAATTAAGGATTTCAAACGAGCCATTCCGCATTGGGAGAACAAATTAAAGCCACTAAAGTTGCATAAAATCCCGAACGAAGACGAGCCGGAGCCTTTTAAGCAATATACGGAAGAAGAGCTCAACGGATATGCCATGGCGGACATCCAATATCAATATACGTCGCAAGAAGAGCAACTTTCCAAGTCAAAACCCAACTTTTCGGTCATCGACGAGTTCAACTCCAAACGTGGCACGTATCTGGATCGCGTTCGAGACTTGGAAGACGTCACAGCGAAACGTAACGAAATGCGTCAAACGTACGATGACGTCCGAAAATTAAGATTTAGCGAATTTATGGCTGGTTTCAACATAATTACGAAGAAATTGAAGGAAATGTACCGCATGATCACGTTGGGCGGCGATGCCGAACTCGAACTTGTGGACAGCATGGATCCGTTTAACGAGGGAATCGTTTTTAGTGTTCGTCCCCCCAAGAAATCGTGGAAAAGTATCTCGAATTTGTCAGGCGGAGAGAAAACTTTGTCGTCTCTGGCACTCGTATTCGCCTTGCATTACTACAAACCATCCCCACTTTACGTCATGGACGAGATTGATGCCGCTTTGGATTTCAAAAATGTCTCCATCGTTGCGAATTACATCAAAGATCGCACGAAAAACGCCCAATTTATCATTATTTCGCTGCGTGCCAACATGTTCGAACTTTCGGATTATCTCGTGGGCATTTGTAAATATGAGGATTGCACGAAATCTTGCACCGTGAAGAATATTCCGCCGCCAAGACCGACACAACCGATGACCTTGACGCAATCCAGTCAAATTGTGAATGCGGATTTGGCGTTTAATTCGTTACGGGATACTTTGTCGCAACGACCGTCGACGACGCAAAGTGAAGTCAGTAATAAGAGTGTTGAGGAGGAAGAAAAAGAGGCGGAATTGGATGAAAGTGGCTTGAATAGCACCGTAATTGAAAATCCCACCGTTAGTGAGAAGACGTTGCAAGAAATCGATGAGAGTGTGACAAAAATGGACGAATCGGTTGTTGAGGAGACGATCGTTAATGAGTCGAGTGTGGTGAATGAGACGAGCGTCACTGAGGAAAGTGTAGCGATGGAAACAGATTAATTTTTTATATTTTTTTTTAATGAGTATGAGTAGAATTTATGTTTTTGACCTTTTCTTGGATTTAGTTATAAAAATTATTTGTGAGAATAGAATTCTAAAATATAAATAAAATAAGAATAAATTTATTTTTACACAGATTTAATTTTTTTTTTTAGATTTAGAAGATTTCTTTTTTATTTAGGAGCAATTTTTGCATTTTTTACATAAGGCTTCAAGTATTTTTTTTTATTAATTTTATTATTTTTTTTAATTGATTAATAAATTAATTAAATTTTTTATTATATTTAATTTTATTTTAATTAATTTTACTTTACATTTTTTAAACTTTAAATTTTTTTTTTTTTTTATTTTATTTACTTTACTTTATTCTATCTTTTTATTTTTTTTATTAAAATTTATTCTGAGCTTTTCAAATTGATTTAATTTTTGCATTTATTTAAATATTTTTTTTATTTTATTTTTTGTTTAGTAACACTTCGAATTTATTTCAAACATTTTTAAAAAAAATTTATCTAATTTTTTTTCTAAGGTTTTCCTATAGTTTTTAATTTTTTTTTTTTGTATAAAAATTAATAATTCAATTAAATAATAATTTTTATCAAAAAAAAATCAAAACAAATGAATTTTATTGAAATTTTGATATCGAAAAAAATATTAATTTTCCCTTAACTTTCACATTTCAGTCAAAAAAAAATAAAATTTTGACAAAAATCATGAAATTCATGAATTTTCATTAAAAATAAATTTAAAAAAAATACTTTAAATTTAAAAGCTATAAAAAATTTTTATAAAGTAAATTTTAAATTTTTGAAAAATGACAAAATAATTAATAATTTTTAGTTAATAAATTTTAAAAATAAATAAATAATTTTTTGATATTAAATAAAATTTTATTTTATAAAATAAATAAATAAATTTAAATGAAATAATTAAATCATTTTTTTTTATTAAAAAATTAAAAATATCAATTAAAAACAATTTTTTGACTTAAATTAGGTTAAAAAAGCGATTAAAAATATTTTAGATTATCTAATTAATCTAATATTGATAAAAAAAAATAAATACAAATTTTATCAAGATAAAAGAACCCATTGTTGATTAACTCTTTTTTTTCACATATTTGATCAGTTGTAATTTAGCCACCGTTCTGTCATTCAAAAAAAAAAATAAAAAAAAATTAGAGTGAATTTTAGGAGAAAAAAACATTCCCATTGTAAACATTTTTACAAATTCTATGCAAAATATTATTTTCTTATTTTTTGTTTTTTTTTATTTTACATTTTACATGACAATTGAACCATTCTTCTCAATGATGATCATTAGAAGAGAGAAAATTGACGACTTTATTGTATCTGCATTACTGTAATAGTATGTATGAGTGGAATTTACCTTGAATATTTGTTTAGTTGAGGCTTTTGGAGCAGTAAAAATATTTTTTCTGTTCAATAAAGATAATTTTGTTGCAAAAAACTTAATAAAAAAAATTAAAAATTTTTAAATAAAATTATTTTTTATTTTAAAAATTATAAAAAAAATAAATATTTAGTTAAAAATTAATTTGTCATTAATCATTTTTAATTTGACAATAAAATTACTCAATTTATAATTTTATCAATTTTTTTGTAAATATTTTGAAGCCTAATCTACGAAAAAAACGATTAAAATATTTTTGCTTATCGCAAAAGCCTGAATATCTAATAAATACTACAAAAAAGTTTAATAACATAATAATCATGACAGAAAATTTGATCGTAGATAAAGCTTCTGTGAAGTAGAATTTCAGTAGTTCAAATGGAAAAGTCGCAATCGTACACAGTAACCGATGGGTAAGAAAATATTTTTCAAGTGAAATTAACACAAAAAAAAATTAAAATATGTGAAAAATTTTAAAATGACTGAAAAAAATAAATAAAAAAATTATTTAAATTTTTTAAATAAATTTCGGTAGCACGTGAGCCATAAAATTTAATAATAATTGTAAAAATTATCATCGAGGTAGTAATAACCTAATAAAAACCATCAAAGTGTTGGAATTCCCAATAAAAAAGTGTGTATAGAAATTGTATCTACGGAATGATAAGATTTGTTGATCAAAAAAATGATTATCGTGTGAAAGAATTTTATTTTACAATAAAAAAAATTGTCTGGCACGGCGTCTAAGTGTCTTGGATAAATTTAAATAATTTCAATTGTAAAAATGTTTTTTGTGAAGTTTGTCATTTTTAAATATTGAATTTAAACAAAATAATTATTCAAAATAAGTGAAAAAATTAAAATTTTAAAAAATGGAAAAAAATAAATAAAAATTTAAAGCTATAAAAGATTTTTAAATAAATTGAATTAAAAAAAAAGAATTAAAAAAAATAAAAAAAAATAATAAAATAAAGAAACATTAACAAAAAAAATAAAAAAAAAAATAATAAAAGAAAAAGCAATTAAAGTTAAATTTAAAATTTAAATTTTTTTGCGAGTATTTTCAGTATTTTTTATCTCTTTTTTATTGTAATTATTACTATTCGATTTTGTTTTAGTATTTAATTTTTTAACAGAAATATTAGTTCTAAAATTTTAAAAAAAATAATTAATTTTTATTTTATTTTTTTATTTATTTTTTAAAATTTTTATTTTTTTGCAAATTTTTTATTTTTTTAATTAAAATTTAATTTTATTATTTAATTTTTATTTATTAATTATTTATTATTTTTTTTATTTTAATTTTTATTTATTTATTTTATTTTTTTTTATTAATTAAAATTTAACTTTTAGTCCCGATGTCGACACCGCAATCTGGAAATTTTGGACGAAGCGTCGATATGTGCTCGTCATCATGTGTTTCTTCGGGTTCGCAAACGCTTACGGACTACGAGTCAATTTGTCCGTGGGCATCGTCGCCATGACAAAACTCGTGAACAAGACTGACGAAAACGGATTCACCTACGAAGCTCCCGATATCGACTATTCCAAAGGAGAAATCAGCATCATTCTTTCCTCATTTTTCTACGGTTACATCCTCACGCAAGTCGCTGGCGGAATTATCACTCGATATATCAGTGCTCACATCGTTTACGGCATCGGAATTTTCTTGACGGCCCTTTTTACTCTCATAACTCCGCTGATTGCGCGAAATTTCGCCGCTTTGGTGACAGTTCGGATCATCGAGGGACTCTTCGAGGGCGTGACATTCCCCTGTTTGCACTCGATGTTGTCGAAATGGGCTCCGCCGTTAGAAAGAACTCGAATGGTTGGCATTGCTTTTGCGGGAAATTACATTGGAACGGTCATAAGTATGCCTCTTTCGGGGATTTTAGGCGAGCAACTTGGATGGGAATCGATTTTCTACGTTTTTGGCGCATTAGGAGTGCTTTGGTACGTGTTTTGGCTGCTTCTGATTCAAGAAAGTCCCGAAAAAGACACGCGAATAACGGAAGAAGAGAAAAATTATATTTTGAAGACGTTGGGAGCTCAACGGAAAACAGTGCCGCCAACGCCATGGAGAAAAATTTGGACTTCCACAGCGGTTTGGGCGATAATTTTTGCTCATTTCTCCGAAAATTGGGGTTATTACACTCTTTTGACGCAACTTCCGACGTTCTTAAATGGTAAAATTTTGTATTTTTTAAAGAAAATTTAAAATTTAATCAAAAAATTATTTTTTTTTCAGACGTAATTGGATTCGATCTCACCAAAGCTGGTTTCACTTCAAGTTTGCCGTATTTGACGATGGGAGTTTTATTGGCTCCAACGGGATATTTGGCTGATTTGTTAATTACCAAAAATATTTTGAGTGTTACAAACGTTCGGCGCATCTTTAATTGCGGAGGTTTTGTGGCGCAATGTGTTTTTATGATGACCGCGGGATATTTGACGTCGCCAACGGGAATTATCGCGTGTCTTGTGTTGGGAGTTGGATTGGGAGCCTTTTCGATATCGGGATTTGCTGTTAATGCCTTGGACATTGCGCCGAGTTTTGCTGCGATTTTGATGGGCATTACTAATACGTTTGCGGTAAGTTTTATTAAAATGAAAAAAAAAAATCAGAAATAAAATAAAATTACATACAAAATATTTAAATATTGTAAATTCTTAAAAAATTTATCTAAAGAAAAATTTAAAAAAAAAAAATTAAGAGATATTTTTCAAAATTTAATAAAATAAATTTAAAAAAATAATTTAGTAGAGTAATTTTTTTATTTAAAAAAAAATTCATTAAAATAATTTCTAAAAATTTAAAAAAACTGAAAATATGAAAAAAAATAATAAAACTAAAAATGGTAAAAAATTATAAAATAATATTTTAAAAAAATTATTAAAAATTAAATTAAAATAAAAATATTAAAAAATTCGATTGATATAAATTAAATTAAAAAAATAATAATTTTGATAAAAATTCGAAAAAATCTTAAAATTCGAAAAATTTTGTATTTTTGAAATTTTATACGTATTTTTTTTAATTTATTCACAGACCTTACCTGGAATTATTTCTCCTTTACTCACGGGAGCCATTGTGACAGCAGATCAACAAGACCCGTCCCAAACTGATCTCTTAAACAGTCAATGGAAAATTGTTTTTATCGTCTCAGCTTCCATTTATTTAGTTGGATGCGTTGTTTATTGGTTTTTCGCCAGCGGAGAGTTACAAGAATGGGCTGTGGTAGAAAATGAGGAAGATAACGAAATTCAAATGGATAAAAAGAAGAAATTCGCAGGAGATGTTGGAGGTTATGACAACCAATCGATGGAGTATGGAGACGGAGAATAATTTATTTTGAACAAAAAATGTGCAATAAATTAAATTAAAATTATTTTTAAAAGAAATTTTTATTAAATGTTTAAAACAAAAATTTATTTTGATCGAAAATCATCAAATTTGTTAAAACGTTTTCAATTTTATTTATTTGTTTACCTAATTAGATAGAAATAGGTACAAAGAAATTAAAACTATTGTCAAAATAATAAAAATGATCAATATGATCATTTTTGTGTCAAATGTTTTTTTCTCTTCTTCAACAACATTTTTAGTTTTTTTCTTATGTTGAGCCTCACAAAATTTTCTTATAAAACGTCCAATTCTTTTTGAAATTCCAGCTCTTCTTCTCATTTTTCACGTAATTCTTCCAGTTATTCTTTCTCCTTTGACGGCAACATTTCTTAATTTTCATCACACGATTCGTCGCACTTCAGCTTGAAGCCTGCTCTTATTTTTTCACAGGAAATATCTGCTTTACGATTTTTGCATTTGCAGTACATTTTCTTCTTCTTTTTACAGGAATCTGCATTTGGACATTCTCCTTCATGGCAATGAGGACATTGATGACCACATCGTACTAAAAATCCAAAAAAACTTGAATTTGGGTTTTTAAAAAAAATATTTTTTGATGGACAAATTACATTTTTTGGACAACGGTTTCCACATGATAAAATTTTTTGTCTTTTTTGTTGCATCGAATTTTCATCGAGATCCATGTTGAAATCAGAACACTTGAAAACTAGCAAAGTCAGACCACAGTGACATTTGGCTTTGATTGTTGCAATGCATGGTTTGCATTCTTTTACGTGACAACTTTGGTTGCAAGCTGAAAAATGTAAGAAATTAAATATTAAGTTTTTTATTGAATTATTAAAAAAAAATAAATTAAATAAATGGAAAAAATGCAATTTTTTTAAAATTAATTTTAATTAAAATATTTAAATTAAATTTAATGTCAATTAATTATTGATTTATTTTTTTTTTGTTTAATTGAATTTTAAAAAAAATATTAATTAAAATTTAAAAGCCGCGCAGAGTGTTTTTCAAATTTGATCAAAATTAATTTTTTTGATTAAATGCAATTTTTTTATTAAATATTTAACAGCGTTGAGATTAAAAAATTTTTGTTTTTTAAAAGTTGTTGAGCTTATTTTATTAAAATTTTTAACTTACGATGTGTACATCCATCAGGTCTTTTCTTTTCACAGCCACGATCACATTTCGCACAATTTTCATCTTGCTCCCACAAATTCACATCTTTCACCGAATGACATTCCTTGTCACATTTATGATTGCTGCAAGAAAGTTTTCTTCCACAAGGACGACCACATGATGTCGGTTTTGAATTCCAACAAGGCCATAAAGCTGTTTCATGCCCTCCTATGCAACCAACGGGAACTTTTGCTTGACATTTTGGATGATCGAGTTTTTTGAATTCAACTCGTTCGACGGCGTACTCTCCAGGCAGCTCGGCTTAAAATTTGCTTCGTTGTCGATAACGCTTGACGAACATAAATGGCATTTGGCAATTATGCATTATGGCTGACATAAGCTTTTGCATTTTTATCCAAAGGAATTAAGTCAAACTGAAATGTTTCTTTGATTTTTTCTTCATTTTCTGTCGTTTCAGTCACTTTTGGCGGTTCAAATTTTTGCTGACAAACGACCAACAAATGAAATTTTCCGTAATTTTCGATGCGCGTCTATTTGAATTTTTACAAAATTTGCATTCTCCCAACTTTTCGCGCAGTTTTTCGAATTTTTCATTGCGTTTCGAGTGAATATCATGGATTTCGTCATTTTTGAATTTTTCAAAAATTTCTTGATCGAGCTTCGTCTTGTTGCGAAAACTTTAGGACCATTATGAAATTTTTATTTTGTATAAATCCGTGCATTGGAGCTTTCGAATGTCTTCGTCGAGTGTAAAAATTTCACATAAAGCCGTTTCATTGAAGAAAAAATAGAATGTGCATTAGGGCAAAGTTAAAAAATGTGCATTGGGACAAAAAATTAAGTTTATGGTTTTTTAATGAAAAAAACCCTAAAAAGTAACAAAAAACGAAAATTTTTAAAATTTCAGAAAAAGAAAAACGCATGAGACACCAAATTTTCTTTTTTGCTAAAATTTTGAAATTTTTTTTTTTTATTTTTAACTTTTTAAGGCATTCTTTCAAAGTTTATTTTAGAATTTTGTTCCAAAGCACAATTTGAAAAATTTTCCCAATGCACATTTTTTTTCTATTTAGTTTTTCAACTTTTTTTTAACGATTAATTAATTTAATTTTCGTTATTTCCAAATTCTTAATTCCAAATTTCGTTAAAAATTAAACTCAAAATTTCCCAAAAATAAAATAATTATTTTGTTGTTCATCAAAATAATTCAAATGGAAATGACGATCGAAAACATTTTCATCTCTTGTTACGAATTTTCTACTTACTTGCACTTAATTTCACTCTGTTTATTGCACGGATAACAAGGACCCAAATGCCCACATAAACTCGTGCACTTGTGCTTACCACAAGATAACAATTTCCCGCATGGTTTTTCGCAAATCGTCTCATGATCATCGTTGGGACAACATTTTTTATTACAAGCATGCTTTTTGCATGTCCTCAACCTTTTGCACTTTGTTTCGCAAAAAAACGCCTTCGAACAAGCAATTTCCTTGGTAAACAACCCACATCGACATGGCTTCGGTACAATAATTTGGCATTCGGGACACGGACCAGCATGACATTGAGAAATGCATTTATGCGATCCGCAATCCAGAACTTTCTCGCAAGTATCTTCACACGAAATTTTTGAATTTTCACAACTTCCAGTGAATTTTTGCTTTCCACAAGGACACGTCATGGAAAGTCCCACGCTACAAGGTCCACAATTCCCGTCGCAACAGATTTTTTTGCATTTATGAACGCCACAGCTGTAATTTTTGTCACAAATTTTCGTGCATTTTAATGTTCCTTTGAAACACGGAAGTTTTTCGGTTTTATTTCCACACGAACACGTTTGGACTCGCGTTTTGGTGCACGGCGGACACGTTTCGTGACACAAATCCTCACAAAAATGCCCACATTCGAGTTTTTTTCCGCACGCCTTGAAACAATTCCACTTTTTTTCGAAACATCGAATTGTTTTTAGCGGAGATTTGCCGCATTCGCAAGAAACTGTGATCGTCTGAGGGCACGGCGGGCAACTGGCAGGATGGCAAAGTAACAAACACTTGTGTTGGCATCCCAGTTTTTTCATGCAAACATTTCCGCAACTATGGGGCAAAATCCATTCTTGGTATTCCGGCTCGATTTGTTTCGCGCAAAAGCAAAAATAGTCTCGTGGAATCTCTGATGAGGCATAAGACTCGCGACATTTGGGACAATTCCATTCCAGGGGACTTTCATCTTTTGGGATGTATTGCCCGGCAGAGTTGTAGTACCCTTCGTCGGTCTCCTTGAATCGTTTTTTCTGCAAAACGCTGTCGTTGCCCCATCTTTGGATGCAGTTTAGATGGAAAAAGTTGTAACAATTTGTGCAGGACCAAATTCTGTCAGCTCTTTTGATCTTTGAAATGCAAATCAAGCAAACACTTCCGCAGAGAAAAGCGTTCGTTAAGGACTCGATGGATTCTTTGTAAGAATTGTTGTCTAAGTTGCGAAAGACGCCGTCGAATACTTTTTTTCAATTGGTTCTTCATCTGAATCACTGCTTTCGTAACCATTTGCTACGTGTCGCGATTCCGGTTGATTTTTTGCTGTCTTTGATGTTCCATTAATTTTGGTTTTGGTTTTGCTAGCCATTTTTTTAAAAGTTTTCTTTGATGCGATTTAATATTTATTTATTGTCGGTATTGATTTGTTTATAAAAATTGGCGATTTTTGAGTAAAGTTTTAATTAAAAAGGAGTTTTAGAATATTTTCAAAGCACATGAAGTGAAGAGATTTGAATTTGATAATAGTTTTGTAAACAAACTTGAAAGTTCATTCAAATGGTTTTTAAATTTTTTGACATTAGCGTATTTTAACAATAACTTTAAAAAATTATCTGATTTTTTAAAAACTTTCATTTGATTTTTGATTAAATTCTTATTATTTGGCTAAAATTTTTTAAAAAAAATGGCTAGCAAAACCAAAAAAAATTAATGCCTTTCTATTCAACCTTCGCGACATTTTGCAAATGCTTGTATTCAGCAAAGAGTTTTTCAAAAATTATATTCAGCTTAAATTTATTTTATTATTTTATTTTGCTAACAGATTTCTTAAAAATCTGTTTATTCAGCAAAGAAGATTTTGACGAACGCTTTTCTCTGCGGAATCTTTGCTTAATTTGCATTTCAAAGATCAAAAGTTTTTGAAGAATTTGGTTAGCTTCACAAATTGTTACAACTTTTTCATCTGAATGCATTCAAAGATGGGGCAACGACAGCGTTTTGCAGAAAAAACGATTCAGAACCTTTTTAAAAGGTTTGTACAATTCAGCTATAAATTCTTAAAAAATGAAATTCAGCAAATGGAATTTTAAAAAATGTTCGTATTCAGCTACAAGAGATTTCACGAGACAATTTTTGCTATTCAGCGAAGAATTAGTTTTAAATACCAAGAATTTGTTTTGCCCCATAGTTGCGGAAACGTTTGAAATTTGAAAAAATTGAATTCAACAAAAATTTTGTTTGCTTTATTCAGCAAATTTGCCCTATGAATATTTTATTCAGCAAACGAAATTTTGCGAATGCGGCAAATCTCCGCTAAAAACAATTTAGATTTTCGAGAAAAAGTTTTGTTTCAGCAAAAATTTTTTCGAATTGGCCATTTTTGTAAGATTTGTTCAAAAAATTGTAAATTCAGCTATAAAAATTTAAAAAAAAGTTCAGCTTAGTTCTCTAATATTTCTGTATTCAGCAACTAAAATTTACAAAATTTCTTGTATTTAGCCTCGAAAAAAATCTTCAAATTTAATTAATAATTTTATGAGGAAAGGACAATAAGACCAAAGAAGAGCAATTTTTCTCCAAAATGTCTTTCATTCGTAATGTACATTTCTCCCTTCGTTCGTCTCATAATTTTCAGCCAATCACGAGCATCAAATTTCAAAACAAAACAATGCGGCAAAAGTGATTTTTCAGCAGTTCCCTATCAAAAAATGTTAAAAAATAACAAAAACGTACTGAATTAAATAAGAAAAAACTGAAAAATTAACAATTTCCTTAAAAATGGAACAACCAAAACCAAGGAAATTGACGAAAACGTTTTTTTGAAACGAAATGGAAAATGCCATGAAAGAAGACATGCTGAGCAACTCAATGAATATTCCATCGACGAACCGGGAGGATTACTCGAGACGGGCGCCGTTGCGAAATAATCATTACGAATGTGTCTCGTCACTTCACAACGCGAGCGATTCGCAACTTGTGCGGCGAATTTGGCGTCGTCATTTCCATGAATGGCCCATTCCCGATGAACAACAGCAATAATTATTTATTTTTCGTGACTTTTGAGACGATTGAGTAAGAAATTCTTAAAATTTTCTCTTAAAATTAATTTTCAAACAATTTTTTGTATTTTTTTTAGTGGAGCTCAAAACGCCATCGAACAAATAAATCGCATTTGCAAACCGATGCGAGCGGATTTCTCCAAACCTCGTGAGAAAAATGACCAGATATCGTCTTCTAACAAGTCTCTCGATAAGATTTCCGATCACGAAGGACCAAATATGAAAATTCGCAAGTTTCCTGTTCCGCTGCTGGAAAAATATGACTTTAAATTTCCAAAAAGTGACGAAATGATGTTTTCAAAAGAGAATTTTTTGAACAGTGACTTATCGAAAGTTGACCCGGACCTTTTGTTCTTCAATGAAACAGCTTTATGTGACATTTTAACACTCGACGAAGACATCGAAGAGCTTCAATCAGTCACGGATTCGTACAAATTGGAAAATTTCATATGGTCCTACAAGTTTTCGCAACAAGACGAAGCTCGGATCAAGAAATTTTTGAAAAATTCAGCAGGAATGTATGACGAAATCCATGATATTCACTCGAAACGCAATGAAAAATTCGAAAAACTGCGTGAAAAATTGGGAGAATGCAAGTTTTGTAAGAATTTGACGACTCGCAAGTCGAAAATTACGAAAAACTTCTTTTGTTCCGTCGTTTGTCAGCAAAAATTTGATCAAGGAGTGACTGAAACGACAGAAAATGAAGAAAAAATCAAAGAAAATTTCAGTTTGACGTATTTTCCATTGGATAAAAATGCAAATTATGTCATCATAACGGCGATAATTGCTCAAAATGTCGTTTATGTTCGTCCCAGCGACTTATCGACAACGACAAAGTATTACCGACTGCTCGAGGAAGTCAACGAAAAATGTCAAGATGCTCCAATAATCCTTAAAACACCCAAAATTGGAGAACTCATAGCTGTCAAAACGGAAAATGGCAATTTTTTCCGAGCAATCATCTTAAAAAATGACAGTCCAGCAAAAATTCGCGTCGCATTTCTGGATACTGGCGAGGTTTCGTACCAAAAACGAGCTCAACTCCGAAAATTACCTCAAAATTTGTGGTCTTTGCCAATTTATGTCCAAAAAATCATCCTTTCTGACGTGCCAACTTCTTATTTTAATCTCAACGCTGTCAAATATCTCTCGAAAATTGCATTCCGTCAAGGACAACGAGAACTTTTGATCAAATTTGATGACTTGAAACACTCCGCGCGGCTTTATCAACAAGATATTTGCTTGAATGTCGAGCTAAAAAGCATCATAAAAATCAAAAAACCCTCCGGAACGCATTTTAACGTCACTGACATCCCAAGTGTCGATGCTAAAAGTGATGAAAACCCCCAAAAATTGATGATTTTGGAAAATGCCATGATCGCCAAGGGTGAAATTTCGTGCATCAACGTCGATTATGTGAAAAAATTGGAAATGTTGCATGAAAAAATCCAAAGTTACGGAAAATCATTGAAGCTACCAAGGGATCACATGTACACGCCAGGTCACAATGAAGTCGCTTTGATAAGAATTGGCGATGTTTGGTTCAGAGCAATTTGTTTTGAGATTGTCGGCGATAAACATCCCACGATGGAGTCGTTGGACTTTGGATTTTTCACGATGTGTCACATTTCGAACATTGTCGAGTTGCCACGGAAGCTGCTGGATCGGTGTTACATGCAAAATTATTGTATTCATGATGCGCAGCGATATTCGGAGGTGCTGGGTGATGAAAAAAATGGAAAAATTGAGAAAATTAAGGAAATGTTGCCGTTGGGCAAAGTCATAACTGCGGAAAAAATCGTGAAAAATAACGAAGAAGATTTTATTCAAATTCCAAAGAGATTTGTGACGAATTTTTGAAGGGCTTTGTGAGGCTCCGGAATTTCAAAAAGAGGGTCCAAAGAAAATTTTTGAGAAAAAACAGGCTGTAAGAAATAAGAAATAATTTTTTGAATAAGAATAATAAAACATTTGATTCCTTACCAATTTTTGAATTTTTATTATTTTGACAATAATTTTATGAATTATTTTTAAATTTTTTTCTACTAAAAAATTAAGTAATTTTCACTTTTTTTAAGATTTGAAAAAACAATTTTTTAAATTTGTTAATAATTCTGAGCTTTAAAAATTCTGATTGCAAATATTTGGCAAATAAGTAAAGGTCAATTTTTTTAATGATTTTTTTTTTTAGAATACGGTTTATTTTTCTTATTTTTCAATTTTAAGAATTTTTAGAATTAAAAAAATTATTTTAATTCGATTTTGTTTCTAAAAAAATTATTTTAAAAAAAAAAAATTGTTTAAAATTTTAACTTGAAATGCTGTAAAATCGATTTTAAATAATAAAATTTTTGTAATTTTTCTGTACAAAACAATCATCGAAAATAAGGCCAAAAGTTTTTTAAATTTTCATTTTTTTGTCCCATTATTTTTTTTATAAAAAAAAATTATCTTTCAACTTTTTGTATACAAAATTTTTTACAATTTTTTAAAATTATTTAATTTTATGTTAATATTATTTTTTTTTTTCAAAAGTAAAAAAAATCAAACAAAAATTAAAAATAAAAAAAAATTTAAAAAATTTTTTTTATTTGATTGATTTTCAAAAAAATTTTCAAAATTTTTAAAAAATTTGGTTGAAAAACGCAAATTTCTTTGAATTTTTTTGTAAAAATGATTTTACAGTAAAAGTTAAAAATATTATTTTTCAAAATTTTTTAAACATTCAAAAAAATGTAAAAATATTGAGATCAATTTTAAATTTAATTTCAATTTTTACCACAAAATTTTTTCTAAAAATCATTAAGAGACAAAAAAACATTTTAAATTTTATTATGAAAAAGTATTTCAAAATTTTTTTATATATTTTCTTATTTTAAAAATTATTTTAAATTTTTGGGACAAAAATTTTCGGATTTTTTTTAATTATTTAGGTATGATAAGAATTTTTCGAAAATATAATATTTTTTTTTATATTTAAAAACTCAAATTTTCCCTCGGAATTTCATAAGAAATTTTTAATTTTGATAATTTAAGAAAGGTTTAACACGAAAAAAATTCGTTTCTACCTGAAAAATAGCATAATGTATTGGTAACTGCGTCGCTCAGTGTACTTTCATACATTCCCATAGGTAACCACACTCCCATACGTCACGTCAAGGCGTCATCGCCAAAAACCAGTACCCCTTTGTTTACAGTAATTTCGTTGCCTTACAACCAAAGAAACGACGAAATAGTCCAAAAATTCTTTGAAACGCTTTAATTTCTTGGAGCATAAAATGCCTCGTGAGTTTTTTCCTTGTAATTTTAACCAAAAATAATCTAAAATTTTAAATTTCAGTCAAGAAATCCGGAAGCAACGAATATTTATCGAGCTCAGCTCTCGACTATTACAACCGTTTCGCCAAAAATCGTGGTTTGGAAAAATATTTCCGCAACAGCAAATTGTCAAAGTCTCATCGGACCTCCAGCGAGACTTGTTTGAACACCGAAAACCCTGAAACGGAAAATATCAGCAGCGAATTCGCCAAATCCTTGACAAACTTGAGATTAAGCGATTGCGAAATCAACAAAAGTCAACGTAATTTACACGATTCGACGGAATTTTCGTGTGAACATCATGCCATTGTTGCTCATAAATCGGTCGATGCCACGACTCCGGTCAAAGAATCGTCAGCGATGACAGATGAACTCTCTGGGGTCGCTGAATTACCTACAGAAAAGAGTGTAAATTTGAATTTATTGTCAAAAATTGAGATTTCTTTGCCGCCACAGCCAATTTCTTCGACAGTTCCTGTCCCAATTCCTGCGGAAAATCCTCCGGTGCCGCAATTACCGCAACTTTACGTGACACAACAGAAAATTTTGTACTGCGTTGAGACTCAAACGTGTCCCGAACAGCAAGAATCCGCTGATGAGCCGATAAAACCGAACATAAGTCACCCCAAAAAATTGGATGACACGAAAAATGACGAATGGCAAACGTCTCCCAATGAAAGTGTGACGTCAAAAGAGCATCGTCTCGAATGGGATTCCCTCGCGGACGTCGGTTACAGTCAAGAATTCCAAATTTGTGACCAATCTGCGTTGTCAAATACGGAAAAGAAGGCCATTAAGTCGTACATGCGCAAACAGGGACTGTCCTCGAACGATCAAATTGTCATCGTAAAAAATTCCCCGGGCAAGCAGGATGACGCGACACCTCGGCAGGCACGAAGACGCTCCCTAAACAACGAAAACTGGATGGAAGTTTACACGAAATACAAGGACAAGTACGCGACAGAGCCGAAATTCGCCCCAAAAATGTTCTTACCAGATGCGCAAAGTACTCCGATGGATGCGCCACGCAAAAAATTCACCGAAAAAATCATCCAGACGAGTCTTCATGAGCTACGGAACAAGTCGGTGCAAGTTACGCCCTTCAAATCGATGCAAGATGTGACCGTTCATGAGCCCGTCGAGGCTTTAAATAAAAGTTCGGAGACGGAACAAGTGCTGGAAGTTGTTAAAACTGCCGAAAATGACGAACAAACGAGCATGGAATCGGGAAGTTTCACGTTTATCGGTCCGCAAAACGAGATAAAGGAAGAAATTTTACTGAAAACGCCTCAAAAAAAGCATAAATCCCCGAAAAAACTGCCGAAACCGCCACCAAAGTCATCAACGGATAGCAGTAGAGAGTCTACCGAAGACACATCACCTCCCGTGGATGAAGAACTCCAAATGGCCATCGCTCTGATGAACTCCGTACTCGATTCGAAGACCATGAAAAATGCCATGAAGAAATCTCTCATCAAAAAATTGATGCAAAAAATCTTCAAACTCGCTTCATTGGAGAAAAGTGAGGAAATTTTGACCAAAATCGGGTCTTGTAGCTCCTCAACGATATCGGAATCGACTTCTTATCGCAAAATTAAGAGCTTTCACGCAGAAATCTCTCCTAAAACGAACGAAAAAGAAGAAAAATCCGCAAAAACTGATGCCAGTGAGGAAATTCCGGTATACACTTCAGCAGAAAATGTCCACGATACCTTCGAAAAAAGTTTTTTGCTGCAAAATTTCGTTAAGGAAACCTTAAAACCGATGACTCATTCGGAAATTTCCTATGAAAATCAAAAAAGTTCGTCATCGACGCATATTTCGAGTTCAACAAGTGCTAATTTTGCCTCGAAAGAAAGTTCCTCGTCGACTTCGACGTTACGTGATGGCGAAAGTATGAAACGAAAGTTGCAACAGCTCCAAACGATTGAAAAAGAAATAGATCGTTTAGCCCAAATCAAGGAAAAAGTCCAATTGGAAATGCGAAAAACGAAAAATACGGAGAAAATTTATGAAAATATTAATTTTAAGGAAAAAGGAAGGTCGAGATTAGGCACGCCAACGTCTTTGGACAACAATTTGGTGCAAAGGAAGGAGAATTTTATGGAGCAATATGTGAATCAGCATGGAAAATTGTATGATTCAGTGGATTCCGTGAGTAAAAATTACACAAAACCTTACGGAACGACGGGAAAAAGTGCTTCGGACAATGAAAGATTGCGAAAACTTTCGTCAAGGGCGTCTTCTGGTGCTTCAGGGACTTCCAATAGACCATATGTTGAGCCAAAAAAACATACGGAAACCCAAACCACGGATTCGCTGCGACGAATTTCGCCATATTTTGAGAATAAAAGCCCTGAAGACGCGCAAAAACCTCAAATTATCAACAAAACTCAAATTAACAAGCAAATTCAGACGAATTGTCAACAAGCTCAAGCTTATTCAATCGTATTTGACAAAGATTTTGTACCAAAAGAAAATGACGAACGCTTGCCAGGTCAAACACTTAAAGAATATTTGGGAGAAAAGAGACCGAAAATTCTGCAAGCGATGGATGAACGTAACGAATGTATAAAAGAACTGCGAAGACTGAGGCAGTTAAGGAACGAACAACGACAAAAACTGTTGCTGCTCACGTCAGAAACTTGTTTGAAGGAAAAGTTACGGAAATTGCCGCCTCCTCCGTTAGGTATGTGCAAAAATTTGAAAAAAAAAAGTTTTTTTCTTTAAAAATTCGATTTTTTTCAGCTCAAAAGAGATTATTCAGTACAAGAGCCTTGAAACTCCATTCGCTGAAACAATACCAAAATTTACCGGAAGTGCTGAAAAAGAAAGAAGTTGAAAAGTTGAATAATTTGAAGAGGAAACATCGGGTTTTGTTGGATATGTTTAATAAGGTAACATTAAAAATTAATTGAAATTCAAAGAAAAATTGAAAAAAAAAATTTTTTTTACAGAATTTACAGCAAAAAGTTTTACAAGGAAAAACTGATTTGTCGTATAATTTTAATTTATTCACGAATACTAAATGAAGTTTGTCTGTTTGTTTGTTATATTTCATGTTTTTTTTTAAATATTATATGAATATTGAATTTTTGTACTGTTTCGAAAGAAAATAAAAAATGACAATTTTTAATGCATTTAAAAAATATTTTTTTTTTTATTTTAAGGCAAAGGCAATTTTTAAAAAAATTTATTTTTTTTATTATTTGATACTTTTTTTGACTCTAGAAATTGTTAAGATTTTTAATTTAAAGATTTTAAAAATAAATTTAATTTTATTTTTTTAAAAAAATTTCTCCAATTTTTTAATAAATAATAATTTTTCTTAGAACTTAAAAAAAAGTTCAATTTTTAAATCTGTTTTTATTTTTAATTTTTTTTTTATTTAGAAATATTTAATAGTAAAAATAGATTTTTGATTGAAAATAGATTTTTAATAGATTTAATAAAATATTTAAAAAAAATTAAAATATTTTAAAAAAAATTAAAAAATTTAAAAAACAAATTAAAATGATTTTTAACCAATTTTAGGTGTTTTCTAACATTTTAAAAATAAAAAATTTACAAGTTTTTGCTTAAACAATTTATTTGATTTTAAGTCGACTTTTTTTAACAAAAAATAATAAAAAACAATGAATCACTTGCCTTCAAAGAATCTTAAATTTTCAACAATTCTTAGATATTAAAAAAAAAATTATCAAGAACTTTACTTTAAAAAAAAAATAAAACTCCAAAAATATAATTTGTGCGTTAAAAGCTCACTTTATTCATCAAACTGTCACAAGTCAAAAATTTTAAATTAAAAATTTGCCAAAATACTTTCGTTCAAAGACGGTTCAACTTGAAGATTCATTCCCAACTCATTTAGACCACTTTGAATTTCTTCTGTTTTCTCTAAAGGACAAATACATGCTACACGAGAATCTGCACTTAATAAATTCATTAAATGCTTCTGTCCAACTTCCTTTAAGTCTTCAACAGTTACTCTTTGAAGCTTCTAAAATTTTCAATTAGATTTAGAAACAGTTAAGAATTCGATTCAGATCGAACATTACCTTGATAAAAACTTTATTCCAATCATATGGAACCTCCTGAAAACCAACTATGATAGATCGCATCACAAGTTGAGCTATTGTGCCTTCACTATTCACAGCATTGTACAGTGCTGAATTCTTTGCAATTTCAAGATGGCGTTCACTGAGTTCAAAAGTTTCTTCTAAATGCTTTTCAATGATTGCTTTTATTAAATGATATGTTTGAACTATATGCTTCGACTTCAAAACACTCAAAACAAGAAGTCCTTCATTGGGATAAACATTAATGGAAAAATCACACGCCAAACCTTTGCTTTTCAAACTACGATAAATTGCGCTTTCAGGTTGTGTCAAATATTCTAACAAAACTATCAAAGCAGGCAAATCAGTATCACGGTAATCGTTGATGCTACGAACTGCTTGAAAAAGATGCGAACTTTGAGACGAACTTCGACCAATGATAACTCCATTAACCTCTTCTGGCAAAGCTAGAAGTTCAAAGAACACAAAATCCGGGAGAACATAAAGTTTCTTTGGAACGTCATCAAGTTCAATTTGTGGAAATGCGTTGGTCCAAGGTTCAAGAAGATCTATTTCAAAACTTGATAGTTTGCTCCAATCAGTTGCTATATGAACCGAAATGTTGTTATTTGGGTTCAACAAAATGTCACGTAAAAGGTTTAGTTGTTCAATGATCTCTTCGGTTCGATCTTCTTCAATTCTGGATAAAACTTCGCTCAGAAATTGTTGTTGCTTTAGGATTGAATGTAAACGAATGTTACTTGTTGGATCATAGAACATCGCATCAATGATTTGACGACAAATGATCCTGTTATTTCGCTTGGTTTCAACCATTTGGTTCAAGAGTTTCATACAGCAACTTTTGATTCGATCTTGAACGAAAGTTGATTTGTGCAAAAGTTTGTGCAACCAGTTGATTCCGCTTTCATACTTTTCCATTTGAACTTGCATCGATAGTTGAAGATGATTTGAATAAGGAAGGAAACTTTGTGGAACTTCAACGGATTGAATACCAATGTTGGTTGAAACTGAAATCAAATCTTCTTCCATCAATGAAGTGATTTCATCTAAGGAAACTATTTCATCATCTATTTCAATTGGACTTTTGATCAGTAGTTCAATGAACAGCGGCAGGTACAATCGAAGATCAGTTGGAACAGAATCTGTGTTAATGGTCAAACTTAAATGAACAAAGCTGGTGGATAAGTCATACGCTTCTGTGTAAAATGGCATCTTTTGTAAATTAATATTTGGAGGATTTGAACCTTTTGAAGAGCAGTATCGAAGGCTCCATAGGAAACCATCAGGGTCTGAAGTTGTTTCATCTGGAGAAGGTTCTTCTTTTTCACTGATTGGATCTTCATTACTTTGAGTTTCAATCAATAAATCTTCAAGGTCATTTAGAGGTTGTTCTTCTTCTTGTTCTTCAGTTGATGTTTCTAACTTTTCTGTACTAGGAATCGCTTCAATAGTAACATGTTTTCCACTGATAAAGTATTGTAGTAAAATCTCAATCCAGTATTCGTTTGGTTTTTCAAGCATTTCAGCAAATTGATCTTCGGAGCATAGTCGTTTTTGAATCATTTCTTCGTTCGCAGTTTCTTCAGCATAAATCATTGTAGGTAAAAGTTTTTCAAAAACTGTCAAGTATGGATTTCTTTCTAAGCTATTTTGGAATTCTATTAGCTCTGATTTGACTATTGTTTCCATTCGTTTCATGTCAATCCCCTCTTCAACTATTCCGTTCAAAACCTCCATTAGTTTCTCATCGACTTCTGATATTCTATCTAAATTGATGCCACTTAAATTAATCAACATTATTACTTCTAAACACTCGATAAATTGATATGAAATATGACTTGCTAATGGATTTTCAATTTCCAGCATTAAACGTTGAATGGGACTAATTGAATTACCACATAAATATTTCATTAGGATTTTACACGCAATAAAATTTTCATATTCTGTGATGATGTTTGGTCCTCTCCAAGCAAGACATACAAAACCTGTTGACTCTTCTTCACTGTGATATTCTATCGTTTTAACAATATTCTCTTCAAGAGGAGTTATTTCAGTGTTAAAAGATCTTTCAAAGCTCTCTCGCTCTTCACTCTTGATCTTTGTTTCTAAATCCTGAAGTGAAGTAAAAATTTCATCAGGTTCAATTGGTCCAGCTATGAAAATTGTTGTATTAGCTGGAGCGTAATGTTTTGTATGGTAATCTCGAATCTATAGAAATCAAAGTTAATTTTAGTTAATGAGCTAGTTAGTTAATAAATTACCTCTTCAATGCTACAATCCTTCTTCATAGAAAGTACTTCTAACAAAAAATCAGTTTCTGGATATAGATGGCGGTAAACTTCACGTATTATCATCGCATTGCAATCATGTTCTTCAATAAGCAGCCTTGGAGTAATTATTCCTTCGTTTTGATCAATATTGTCAATTTCCTAATTACAAAAAATGACATGGAAATGATATTCTGAGTTATAGTTGTTTTGATATATGCTAATAGCCAGTAATTATTGTTTTTCTAACAAACATTCAACATTATCCCTTGACACATATTTCACATGAAAATAGGTCTATTTGTCAAAGTAATGATATGTGTGCTTAATCGTAAGTCGTCATAAGTTAAAAAAAGACAACTATTTATTTATTAATGTAATTGACGCAAGTGCAACAAACGAAAGAGTTTTTTTTAGTATTTTGAATCCAGGTCATTAAATGAATTTAAGTTTATTGAACTTTTTCAGTATTTAAACGGGATTTTTTTAATTCATACGCTTTTTTGTACTCCTCATTTCACAATTTTGTACTCCTCAAGTCACATTTTCGTACTCCTCATTTTTTAGCAATTTTAAGCTATAAAATGATTAAAAATGATAAATTAGAGCCCTCTGACAAATTTTTATGCATTTGGAGCAAGATTTGACAAAAATTGCTTTGACACAGTTTTTGATTTAGTTTTGCTCTTGATTTAGTTTTCAAAACAAAACTATGTCAAAGGAAAAAAATTTTTTCAGTTTCAATTTTTTGGCAGTTTTGAGTTACAAAATGATTAAAAATGATAAATTAGAGCTCTCTGACAAATTTTTATCCATTTGGAGCAAGATTTGACAAAAATTGCTTTGACACAGTTTTTGACACAGTTTTTGATTTAGTTTTGCTCTTGATTTAGTTTTCAAAACAAAACTATGTCAAAGGAAAAAAATTTTTTCAGTTTCAATTTTTTGCCAGTTTTGAGTTATAAAATGATAAATTAGAGCTCTCTGACAAATTTTTATCCATTTGGAGCAAGATTTGTCAAAAATGGCTTTGACACAGTTTTTGATTTAGTTTTGCTCTTGATTTAGTTTTCAAAACAAAACTATGTCAAAGGAAAAAATTTTTTTCAGTTTCAATTTTTTGGCAGTTTTGAGTTATAAAATGATAAAAAAATGATAAATTAGAGCCCTCTGACAAATTTTTATGAAATTTTTTTATGATGAAATTCATTCATGTCTTTTTGAAGTCAAAAACAATTCTTATTAGATAAAACAATTTAACACACTTACCGCTAAAGGCAAAGGGAATAAAATATGATCCAAATACACAGGTAATAGATTTGTTATTCCTTCATTACATGCCATGTCTAGCACATAACATGCATGGTCTTGTATTCTATTTCGAAAAAGAAAAAATGAAAAAATAAACGTATTGAATGATTAATTCAGCACCTCGCGTACGTAATTATTGATTGAATGACTATATTACTAGCTGCACTTACTTCGTCTGATATCTATATTTGTTTGAAATTTTATGAACGAATCCTTGTTGAGAAACTCGATTAAAACCTTTAAAAATCAGTTCTTCTAACGTAAAAGCTACAGCTTGATTATCATGCCGTTCAGTAGCTAAGAATTGACATAAAAATGAGTTTTTTCAATTTTTAAATGTTAACACTTCACTTACGAATCACGAAATAAGTGTGAATAACAGGTCCTTTCATGCGAGCCAAAATTAAAGTAAATCCTGTCTCAGACTTGTAACTTTCAACGACAATTTCTTCGTTCAAAGTTACGGAAGCAATCAAATTAAATGAATCCATTTTTTGATTGTTTTAGAAAAAAAATGCAAATTTTTTTTTAGTGCTTTTCGAATAGAATAAAAAACGAGTGAACGATGCGACAGTCACACGATTACTAAAGGACATAGTAATTTCAAGGCACATTGTAGGTATGTGTAAATCGATTTAGTTTAACAGGTACCTCGTAAGGCGAATAAATAAGCATTTGGTGTTGCTACAAAACAATGCCGCCTAGTTAACGGAAGGTGTAGTAACTACTTCTACTACATAGTAAGCTATTTAGTTGGTAATAAGAAAATTGCAGATGTTAGGTAACAAGTGTTCAACAACTGCCAAAATTAACTAAAACAAAAGTTATTATGCGCTAAAATTAATTTTTTGAAAGGTAGGTAAGTTTGCGTTTTCGGGTTTTTTGACATTTTAACAGGAAAATCATGAAAAGTGCTTAAATTTTTTTTTAAACTTAGGCCATTAAATTTAATTTTCAACCCTTTCAATCTTTCATAATTTCTCATGAAATTGCCATAGACATTTGAAGTTTCGGCTTTCGTGAAAAAAGTTATTTTAAAGTTTATCTCAGCATCTATCGAACAACAAATTTTGGCTGAATTTTTTTTTTTGATGAATTTTTTTCGCTCACATCTTTAAATGGCGCCTGTACATCGGAAACGCAGAATTTAGAAAAAGTCCAAAACAAAAGTTGTTTCTAATGCCAAAACCTACAATTTGAGCCGGTGAACCGTAATCTAGCTCGAATGCTCAATTTTCAACCCATTTTTGATGGGTTTCAAAGCTAAAATTGAATAAATATTCATTCTAAAGTTGATTTCCATTGATATCTGATCGATTTTTGATCAAATAAAAAAAAGTACGATTTTATTATATGAGGAGCAAAAATCGTACTTTTTTTCTCAAGTCAATTTTCAACCAATTTTTGATGGGTTTCAAAGCTAAAAATTAATAAATATTCATTCTAAAGTTGATTTCCATTGATATCTGATCGATTTTTGATCAAATAAAAAAAAGTACGATTTTATTATATGAGGAGCAAAAATCGTACTTTTTTTTTCAAGTCACTTTTCAACCAAATTTTGATGGGTTTCAAAGCTAAAATTGAATAAATATTCATTCTAAAGTTGATTTCCATTGATATCTGATCGATTTTTGATCAAAAAAAAAAAGTACGATTTTATCATATGAGGAGCAAAAATCGTACTTTTTTTCTCAAGTCACTTTTCAACCAATTTTTGATGGGTTTCAAAGCTAAAAAATAATAAATATTCATTCTAAAGTTGATTTCCATTGATATCTGATCGATTTTTGATCAAATAAAAAAAAGTACGATTTTATCATATGAGGAGCAAAAATCGTACTAAAAAAGTACGATTTTATCATATGAGGAGCAAAAATCGTACTTTTTTTCTCAAGTCACTTTTCAACCAAATTTTGATGGGTTTCAAAGCTAAAATTGAATAAATATGCATTCAAAAGTTGATTTCAATTGATATCTGATCGATTTTTGATGAAATAAAAAAAGTACGATTTTATCATATGAGGAGCAAAAATCGTACTTTTTTTCTCAAGTCACTTTTCAACCAATTTTTGATGGGTTTCAAAGCTAAAATTGAATAAATATTCATTCTAAAGTTGATTTCCATTGATATCTGATCGATTTTTGATCAAAAAAAAAAAAGTACGATTTTATCATATGAGGAGCAAAAATCGTACTAAAAAAGTACGATTTTACCATATGAGGAGCAAAAATCGTACTTTTTTTTCAAGTCACTTTTCAACCAAATTTTGATGGGTTTCAAAGCTAAAATTGAATAAATTTTCATTCTAAAGTTGATTTTCATTCAAATCTCGTCGATTTTTAAAAAAAAAAAAAGTACGATTTTATCATATGAGGAGCAAAAATCGTACTAAAAAAGTACGATTTTATCATATGAGGAGCAAAAATCGTACTTTTTTTTTCAAGTCACTTTTCAACCAATTTTTGATGGGTTTCAAAGCTAAAATTGAATAAATATTCATTCTAAAGTTGATTTCCATTGATATCTGATCGATTTTTGATCAAAAAAAAAAAGTACGATTTTATCATATGAGGAGCAAAAATCGTACTTTTTTTCTCAAGTCACTTTTCAACCAAATTTTGATGGGTTTCAAAGCTAAAATTGAATAAATATTCATTCTAAAGATGATTTTCATTCAAATCTCGTCGATTTTTGATCAAAAAAAAAAAAAGTACGATTTTATCATATGAGGAGCAAAAATCGTACTTTTTTTCTCAAGTCACTTTTCAACCAAATTTTGATGGGTTTCAAAGCTAAAATTGAATAAATATTCATTCTAAAGATGATTTTCATTCAAATCTCGTCGATTTTTGATCAAAAAAAAAAAGTACGATTTTATCATATGAGGAGCAAAAATCGTACTAAAAAAGTACGATTTTATCATATGAGGAGCAAAAATCGTACTTTTTTTCTCAAGTCACTTTTCAACCAAATTTTGATGGGTTTCAAAGCTAAAATTGAATAAATATTCATTCTAAAGTTGATTTCCATTGATATCTGATCGATTTTTGATCAAAAAAAAAAAGTACGATTTTATCATATGAGGAGCAAAAATCGTACTAAAAAAGTACGATTTTATCCATATGAGGAGCAAAAATCGTACTTTTTTTCTCAAGTCACTTTTCAACCAAATTTTGATGGGTTTCAAAGCTAAAATTGAATAAATATTCATTCTAAAGATGATTTTCATTCAAATCTCGTCGATTTTTGATCAAAAAAAAAAAAGTACGATTTTATCATATGAGGAGCAAAAATCGTACTAAAAAAGTACGATTTTATCATATGAGGAGCAAAAATCGTACTTTTTTTTTCAAGTCACTTTTCAACCAATTTTTGATGGGTTTCAAAGCTAAAATTGAATAAATATTCATTCTAAAGTTGATTTCCATTGATATCTGATCGATTTTTGATCAAAAAAAAAAAGTACGATTTTATCATATGAGGAGCAAAAATCGTACTAAAAAAGTACGATTTTATCATATGAGGAGCAAAAATCGTACTTTTTTTCTCAAGTCACTTTTCAACCAAATTTTGATGGGTTTCAAAGCTAAAATTGAATAAATATTCATTCTAAAGATGATTTTCATTCAAATCTCGTCGATTTTTGATCAAAAAAAAAAGTACGATTTTATCATATGAGGAGCAAAAATCGTACTTTTTTTTCAAGTCACTTTTCAACCAATTTTTGATGGGTTTCAAAGCTAAAATTGAATAAATATTCATTCTAAAGTTGATTTTCATTGATATCTGATCGATTTTTGATCAAAAAAAAAAGTACGATTTTATCATATGAGGAGCAAAAATCGTACTAAAAAAGTACGATTTTATCATATGAGGAGCAAAAATCGTACTTTTTCTCTCAAGTCACTTTTCAACCAATTTTTGATGGGTTTCAAAGCTAAAATTGAATAAATATTCATTCTAAAGTTGATTTCCATTGATATCTGATCGATTTTTGATCAAAAAAAAAAAGTACGATTTTATCATATGAGGAGCAAAAATCGTACTAAAAAAGTACGATTTTATCATATGAGGAGCAAAAATCGTACTTTTTTTCTCAAGTCACTTTTCAACCAAATTTTGATGGGTTTCAAAGCTAAAATTGAATAAATATTCATTCTAAAGATGATTTTCATTCAAATCTCGTCGATTTTAGATCAAAAAAAAAAAGTACGATTTTATCATATGAGGAGCAAAAATCGTACTTTTTTTTCAAGTCACTTTTCAACCAATTTTTGATGGGTTTCAAAGCTAAAAGTTAATAAATATTCATTCTAAAGTTGATTTTCATTGATATCTGATCGATTTTTGATCAAAAAAAAAAAGTACGATTTTATCATATGAGGAGCAAAAATCGTACTAAAAAAGTACGATTTTATCATATGAGGAGCAAAAATCGTACTTTTTCTCTCAAGTCACTTTTCAACCAATTTTTGATGGGTTTTAAAGCTAAAATTGAATAAATATTCATTCTAAAGATGATTTCCATTCAAATCT